>NC_058130.1:342835904-342858404 GCF_016433145.1 Gracilinanus agilis | reverse complement strand
AGGATAAAGACTTTCATTAATCTCTATTAAATTTCATCATGTTAGATTTGACTCAATGTTCCAGTTTGTCAATAGATTTTAGAATCCTGAAAGTTATTGAGTGTGTTAACTCTTCCTTCCTGTTTTTTTTTTTGGTTTTGAAAAACTAATTAATTTTTTTCACCACCAATAAAAACATTTAACTAAAGAAATGGATAAAAAAGATTATGTGCAGAACTACCAACTCCACAGTGTTTATAATTTGTTTAAAAATATGTTTTTACATTATTTGCAAATGAGAAAACTTTCCTACCCCACCCCCACCCCCACCCCACCAATATCTGAGGCTGCTAAGAAGGATGCAACGGCAGCATCCGCATAATCTGTGGCCAGGTCATGTCACATCTTTACTTTCCTGTGTGAAAGCTTTGAGGGCTAAACTGAAATCAGATCCAATGATCTGGTAAGTGCTGCTATTCTTAAGGCTTTTGGGCTCACGGTCATTGGCCATCTTCATTAGGGAGACCATTCTGCCCCCGTATCTTTAAAGCAGGGGAAGGGGAAGTGTACTTTGTTTTCAACTTTTCATTAGGGCTATCCTTGGTCATTGGAGTAAGTTTTGGGATTTCATCTGTTCTTTCATTCAAGTCGTTGATAACAATGTTTAATAGGAAATAGGTGGCATAGCTAGAAAGCTGGACACGGAGTCAAGAAGCCCAACAGTCAAATCAGACACTGAGCCCAGTGTCAACTTGGAGGGCTTCTAAGAGCATGTTTCAGGTATCCGTCTTTGGCTTTTCTTTAGTGGTAACAATAGCTATCGTTTATACATTGCTTTAAAGTTTGCAAAGTACTTTTTAGCCAAGGTAATATGTACATACCTATGTATATGTATCTAAACAAAAAGATAATAAAATGCAGATAATGTTACATTTTAAAACTGTCAGTATTAATAATATTATCTCATTTTATTCTCTCAACAACCCTATTAGGTAGATGCTAGTATTACCTCTATTTTAAAGATGAATCAATTTAAGTAGCAGAAGTTAAATGATTTTCACAGAGCTCTATATCCAAAAGCTGTCAGAGGTGAAATTTGAATCTAGTGGTACAGATTTATGAGGCCATGCTTTGCTTTGGCAGATAATAATACCTAGCATTTATATAGCACTTAATATATGCCAGGTACTGTGTTAAGTGCTTTATAATGTTATCTCATTTGATCCTCATGACCAACCTGGGAGGTAGGTGCTATTCTTATCATCCCCACTTTACAGACAAGAAAATTGAGGCAAACAGATTTAAGTGACTTGCACAGGGCCACACAGTTAGTAAGTGCCTGAGGTCAGATCTGAACTCAATTCTTCCTCACGTTAGGTCCCCCAGCTTCATGCACTGCACCACCTAGCTGCCTCAATCACACCAAGGAGGATCAAAAGTTCATCTTTAATCAGTCTTTCTTTCCAATAGTGAAGCTATCATAGATATCTCAAAACATCACGTCTCCAAATTAAAAAGACTTTCCCAAAAGGTAGAACTAGGGTAATAAAGAGGCAACCCATTCATTCAAACCTGAAATATAAAAAATAATAACCCTAATGCTCTTGTCTCAGTTGCATTGATTATTTTTTATGTTCTTTTTAGTATTACTGTACTTCTGATTTTTGCACTGTGATCACTTCTAAATTTTACCGTAGCTCCACCCCACAAACAGATTTCTCCCTTTGGAAATAAAGAGAAACAATGAAAACCAGTTGACACAACTTTATTTGTTAGCATTCACTGGTCCCCATTGGTAGTCCCTCATCTATCTATGAAGAACAAAAGAATGTAGTTCATCATCAATCTCTAGGACCAAGGTGACCAGTCACTTCCTGTTGTGGCTTGTCATTCATTTTTGAAGAGGACCAATGATATCATGGGAACATGTCTTAACCCTTCCCTGAATTGGGTTTAAGTGAGGCAGAACTGCACAAAGTCATCAGCATCAGTGATCATTTCCAGAGTCATCAAAGTCCAATGGCAAGACAAAAAGTCAGCACAGCCACCAATGGCTCAGGATAAAGAGAATGACCTTGGCTTCTTTAATGTCTGACCATGCTCTAAATTCTCCACAGTGCCTGCTTCAGCTGCCTTCATGTCCTTTGGAACAAATTGTTCTCACTTGCCCATTCGGTTGGAGGAAGTCTTCACCTTCTTGGAGTAGACATTCCCCTAAATCACCAATAGATTGGAGGCTTGATGGCTACCTTCAACCATATTTTATTGTTACATAGTTAAAAATGGTAACAAAAAAAGTGCATTGAAACATTCCTTGAGTCTTGATTGGCTCAGAAGACTATTTGCTGTTCAGTTGCATCTGACTCTTCATGACCCCATTTGGAGATTTCTTGACAAAGATACTGGAACAGTTTGTCATTTTCTTCTCCAGCACATTTGACAGATGAGGAAACTGAAGCAAACAGAATTAAGTGACTTGCCCTGGGGCACACAGAGAGGAAGTGTCTGAGGCTAGAGGCACTATATACTCTACAATACCCACCTGTCAGAGGACTACAGGCTTCAGCTGTTGACATCACTTTGTCATTACTTGGATGCAAATGATCCATGAGGAGTAGGAGGAGCTTGAGAGCCCCTTGACTAGTGGACCATGATGGGAGCTTCATTTATTTGAATCAATGCAAGGATTCTCATTGCCTATCTTTGTTGAATATCTTCTCCTGCTATGGCTAAATAAATATCTTCTTGTTAACTTTTGAATGACTTAGGAGTAGTTAATTTTATTCTAATATCCAATCAAAACTGCCAGATAATTAACCTAAGTAAAACCCAAATTCAGAACAATACCCAACACAATTTGTTTAATCATGCCTCAATTAATAGATGCCTAATTTGTTTTCAGATTATTGCTATCCCCCTCCCCAAAGTCTCTACTGCTATGTTTTTGTTGTTGTTCATTTTTTTTTAAAACCCTTACCTTCTATCTTAGAATCATTACTGTGCATTGTGGTAAGGGCTAGGCAATGGGAGTTAAGTGACTTGTCCAGGATCACACAGCTAGGAAATGTCTGAGGTCAAATTTGAACCTAGGACCTCCCATCTATGGGTCTGGCTCTCAATCCACTGAGCCACCTAGCTGCCCTCTGTTGTTCATTTTTTAACCATGTTCCCAGCAAAGATACTAGAGTGGCTCACCTTTTCCTTCTCTTCTCATTTTACTGAGGAAACTGAGACCAAGAAGGTTAAGTGAGTTGCTCAGGGTCACACATCTGGTGAGGGTCTGAGGGAAGATTTGAACTCAGGAAGATGAGTCTTCCTGACTGTAGGTCTAGCACTCTAAACATTGTGCCATCTACCTGCCTTCCACTGCTATTTTAGTATACATATATACAACCTTTCTTTATGTCATTAATATTTTTGGTTAGATGTATCAAAATGGACTCAATGGATCAAGGCTATGAAGAGTAACAAACATATTTTTCTCACATAATTTTAAATCATTTTCTAAAATAGTTGGACCAATTCACAACTCTTCCAAATGTTTATTAATATCTCTCTATTCCCATAGCTACAACATTGACTTTTTCCAGTCAAAACTTTGCCAGTTTTCTGGTTGAATGTAAAACCTTCAAGGTGTTTGAATTTGAATTTTTCTCACTAATCATGTGGTGGCATTTTTCATATGATTGTCGATAGTTTATATTTCTTCTTTTTAAACCCTTCCATTTCCTTTGATAACTTACAACTAAAAAGTTATTTATTTTTACATATTTGTACACACTCCCTATACATCTTTAATATCAAGTTCATCAGAGATGCTTAATAAAAAAATATCATTCCCTCTCAAAACCTTCTGCATTGATTTATTTGTGCAAAAACTTTTATAACTAATGTAATCAAAATGGATACTTTTATATTTTGTGATCACCTCTATCTTTTGACTAACAGTTATGAATTCTTCTACAACCATTGTTGTGAATGGTAATTTTTCCCTTTTGCCCTAGATTTTTAATGTGAACTTCTACATATTAGTCACTGATCTATTTGGATATTATTTATGTAAGATGCTGGTATCAAGTAATTTTTCTGCCAAACTATTTTCTAGTTTCCTCTAAAGTTGTTAAAGAACAAGTAGTTCCTCACTGAGTATTTTGTGTTCTTGGATACATTTAAACACTGTGTTCATTTGTTTCAAAGTATGTTTGGCTGGTCTGACTTATTACATAGATTATTTCAATTGAAAGCTTTTTTCCTCTTATGGACTCTCAAAAGGGAGACCCTTACGATATGTGTATGGAGGGGTTAATAGAGAGCAGAGGGGATAAGCAGGGTAGAGTTTCCTTTTTTTTATACCCTTAGCAGAGAAAGAAAAAATCCTTAGACACTTAAAAAAATTTTTTTAAACCCTTAACTTCTGTGTATTGACTTATAGGTGGAAGATTGGTAAGGGTAGGCAATGGGGGTCAAGTGACTTGCCCAGGGTCACACAGCTGGGAAGTGTCTGAGGCCGGATTTGAACCTAGGACCTCCTGTCTCTAGGCCTGACTCTCAATCCACTGAGCTACCCAGCTGCCCCCACTTTTTAAATTTTTATGTGTGCATGCTTTACGGGCAGGATGGTAGAAGAGAAACTGAGATACAATATTATATTTTGCAGTGGGTTAGAAAAGAAGTGAAACCTTGGCCCAAACAACAGATGATGACTATAGAATGGGGAAGAGGTAGGTGACAAGAAGAAAATAAATAATAAGGATCAAATATCATTATGGGTTTAGATCATCAGAAGGGCCTCATTCCTGAATCCCTAGATTAACCTTTATCTCTTCGCCTTCTTCAGTCCCCTATCTGACTATAACCCTACATAACTATATTTAAGGAAAATGTGTTGTTGGCGCCCTGATGATGATGAGATAGCCTAGAGTGCTATCAGTACCAACCTAATTATAGCTCACCTTTATAAAACTTTTAAGACGTGGAGGATATATTTCTCATAACAAACCTTCAGGTACACTGTGAACTACATAGGCTTTGGGAGGGCTGCCTGGAAATGGAACTTTCAGATGTTTCTCTGAGAAATGCTTTCCAAATTCCAAACAATCAAGTTATGAGCAAATTTTAGGAACAACTCTTATATAGATTGGAGGACTGCTGATCATTTCTACTCTGCTGTGTTGTTCAATGAAGATAAAGACCATATTACTGCAAGTGTTAGAAGCATTAGTGATGATATTCAAATGGTTAGAGGAGGAATAAGGGTCCACAGTTGTCCTTTGTGTGGTCAAAATGACAGAAATGAGCCCATATGCTATGGACTACCAGCAGAACTCCCTAAATATTGCAAGTGTGAAGGTTTCCAGGACCAACAAAGGTCCCATAAATGTGCCCAAATGCCGTCCTGTATTGCATCGTCCCTAGCATGAGAAGTCAAAATAAACATCCCACCAAAACCATTTTTCTAGTTAAGCTGATGTCCTGTAACTGTAGCTGAGAAGCTAAGTTGTAATTTTGAGGACACCATGGATGAGAGAGAAAAAAAATGACTACCACTAGTAACAGATGTGAAATTACATTAGATAAATATAATCATTAGTTTCAGTCTCACCCTGGTTAATTTGTTTGTGGAAATGTGCAACCCATTATTCATTAGATAATTTTTCACACATTGATTAGAAAGCCATGTCGAATGGTGACCCCGCACATTTGGGCTTACCTAGCCTGCAGTAAGCTATCCCGCTTACAATAGTGGAAATGGGGGACAAAATGTTTATCTCAGCCTGATTTTGTGCCAATAAATAAAGTAAATCAATAGCCAGTGAAGTGTGAACGACATTTCTCTGCTGTATAATATGGTTTTGGGGGCAATTTGACATGCTACAAGGGGAAACAAGGGTCTTGAACAGAAAGGTAATAAAAGCAAACCATGCTGGTAACTGTTATTGAAGTCTTATATTTTTCTATCCTTGGGCAGCTTTAAGATGTGAAAAATAATGCACATAAAATTATAACAATATTGAGGCAACTTGCCCCCCTATTTACAAACACACTTTCTCATGGCTGAGCCTGATTACATTGGTCATGCACCCTCCACCTGTGACAAATTTCTTCTATTTTATATTTGATCTAATTTTGTACACAAATTCCAGTAACTTAAAAGTGTTTCTATCAAATAAAGCAGAACACTCTTAAACTCTGAGCTTATTTTTATTAGCATGCAGCTAGTGAGTTCTTGAATCTTATCTCCTAAAAGACAAATGATTGCTTGAAGCAATTAAAAAAAAATATTCCAGCTTTCCTTTTCCTCTCCCAGACAAAGCTTCTTTTCTACAACCAGAATCTCTCTTCCCACTCCTATCCTGCAAAACCATGGTGGGGCCCACACCCCCCTTCCTGAGCCCAGGTCTGGGGAGTCTTTCCTCCAATCCCCAGAAGGGGAATAATGATATAAATGCACGCATTTATAAAGTGCATCCACTTGTTCGTTTCAGCCTCAGATGTCGTCTTTTAAATTAAGATGAAAATAACTTGAGTTTTTCCACATAATGCAGGCTGCATTCAAGTAATTAATGGTTAATTAAAAGCAGGTTTCCTTTAGCAGGTCAGATGGTGAAGGGCTTAGTTATGTTGCCATAGAAAGTAGGAGGTTGGGCTATTTGGTTTCCAGAGAAGGAGCAGCTGGATTCTGGCCCTCATGGGCTGAAATCACACTTAGGGAAACTCACAGATTCAAAGGAAAAAAGGTTGCCAGTGTCACAGAGACCATGTTTTATTCTCCAAGAATGTTATATCTTCCACGAAAATGCTGTATTATTGTTAGGTTTTATTTTTTAATTGACTCAGGAAAAGATGTTTGTAACACATATGGCTGGAAATCTAACTATTTACCCCTAGGGATCATTCTAAGTTGTGTGCTGAGCTCTGTACCAATTATTTATTTATTTTGAAATGAACAAAAGAAAGTTTTTTATTTTAAATGTTTCCTTCTTGATTATCTTGATTTTTCACTCTTTCTTTCATTGGGATTGGTTTGTCTCTTTTAAATATGAATATAGACCTCTATAATGGAGTAAAAAATTTTTAAATGATCTCTAAGTTTCAATACTATCCCCATCTCTAATTATAACTTAAACATTTAGAAGATGATATAATACCATGAAGACAAATCAATAAAAAGACATGCTGGCATAGAGGGAAAAACATTGAGCTGGATGTCTGAAGCCTTGGATTCCAATTCTCATTCTTCCAGTCCTACTTGAATTACCTTGGATATGTTCCTGGGCCTCATTTTCCTCAACTATAAAAATAGGGGGTTGTATTAACAGGAGCTCTTAGCATTTTTTAACCACAGATTCCTTTGGCAGTCTGGCGAAGACTATGGACTTCTCAGAATGATGATTTTAAATGCACAAAATAAAATATATAGGAGCAGTTTCTCTTTCATACTTCAAGAAGGTCAATGATATGATGTTGAAATCAATGTATAATAATGTGTCCAACTGTGGCTTTTATCAGATCAGTACAAGTGCAAAGAGTCCATATGAACATTTGAGATGGAGAGGTATCTAAATCTGTACATCTCATGTTTCTTTTGAGCTATCGCAATTCTGCTTTCCTCATGGAGTACAGCACCTTCTTCGATGAGGGCACACCATGCTGGATAGTCCTGTGTCTCCCGTGTTTCACAATCAATATTAAATTGATGCCAAAGTTCACAAAATAAAATACATAGGGTTATAAAGGAAATTCAAGGTTAGTGAAAACAAAGATGCCATTTTTTTTTCCTATCCAAGTTCATGGGACCTTTGAAATCTATATACGCAGCCTTTGGAGGTCCATGAACCCCAGATTTGGAATCAGTAGGTTAGAGGAACTCCAATATTCATTTCAGCTTTAATAGTCTATGATTCAGAGAAGCAGATAAAAAGGATCTGAGATTGAAACTGGAAAAACAGTATTTCCCATTTAAGGAAGATATCATCTACATTGGAGCCAAATAATAATAACAAAGGTTTCAGAAAATATCATTATCAAACCAGATGTAGCAGTGACAGTGAAGAAGGCCAAGATTTATATTAGTTCTCGTATTGATGTACAGTGGTAAAAGTACAACAATAAAAATATTCTTGAATTCATGTGTAATGGTAAAAGTAAATAAATAAAACAAACATTGTTTGAACTGGGTTTTAAAAAATAATTAGAAAGCATTTATTTTAATTTATTAAAATGTTGTTATAAATGTAACTATTAACAAAGAGAAAAATAAAGTAAAATATACAAAATAGGAAGTGAGATCTTTTATAAGGTAACTTTTATTAAGTAACATTTAGGATCATAGATTTACAGATAAAAGGGGTCTCACAGAACATCTAGTCCAATCCTCTCATTTTGTAACCAAGGTCATGCAAGTAGTCATAGAAGTAGTATTTGAATTCTTGGAACCCATATAATTAAAAATAAATACAAAAATGCTTGCTTTCTGACCCTCTCCAGTTTGAATACCTTTCTCTTTGGGATGTGCAGGATGTTCAGAGAGGACTAGCACCTCTGTTATGCGGGCTTGCTGAGCCCTTTTCTGGTCTGCTCATTCAACATTGGTGTCCATCTTTCACCCAACTTTCACCTGTAGCTCCAAGAAGCTACAGGATGCACAAGGTAAAACTGTCTTGGCATATTGGTTAAACTAGGTTTAGGGACACTGACAGGTCTCAAACCTATTAGGCCAATTTGTTCCAACCATGAAAGCAGTGGAAACAGGTGCTGTGAGGAAACTAGAGCTTGATCAGATATGGAAGATGCTAGGGTCATCCACAGCATCTGGGGCCATCACTAGTTGCCTTCCATTGGAATTCAACGACTGGAAGAGAGAGTGAGGCTAATGATTTTGTGCATCTCTGCCTCATTTAAAGACAATTTATGCATGAGTCAAAAGACATCACCACTGATGCTATTTTGTACAAAGGACAACAACCAATCAACCAGCCAACCTTATCACCCCTTACATGATTTCGAGCCTAGCTACCAATAGTGAACTCGGACAATAATAATTATAGCTAACATTTCTTTAATGTTTTCGGGTTTGAAAAATGTTTTACATATATTATCTCATTTGATCATTACAAAAACTCTGAGAATTAGGTGCTATTATTATTATCATCCTCATTTTACAGAAAAAGAAACTGAAGCAAACTGAGGTTGTGACTTGCCCAAAGTTATAGCTATTATGTAATTGAGGCAAAATTGAAACTTAATCTAGTACTCCATCCACTATGGCATCTGGATGCATTAAGAGCAAAAATACTCAGTCATTTGCCTTATCTAGGTCCAGAGTTACTCCGTCCTCTGCAGGGCATTACAATGACTATAGGAGTTACTCTTGCCCTGTCCAAAAGGAAGCTTCTTATTTCTCTACTTATTTAGGCAAGGGAACCAAAGGATGCTTTCTTTAGAGGGAAGTACCAAATGCAAATTCTCTCTGGGCAGGGACTATCTCACTTTTATATCTGTATCACCAGCACTTAGCATCATACCTGATATATAATAGGCATGTCATGACATGTTGTCTAGTCATGAGTCATGTCTAGTTCTTCATGAGCTCACTTGAGGTTTTCTTCACAAACATACTGGAATAGCATTTCCTTCTCTAGCTCATTTTATAGATGAGGAAACTGAGGCAAATAGAGTTAAATGACTTGCCCAAAATCACACAGCTAGGAAGTATCTAAGGCTAGATTTGAATTCCAGAAAAAAAGTCTTCCTGACTTCAGGCCTGGCACTCTACCCACTGTGCTACCTAGTTGCCCTCATACTTGGCAATTAATTGATTGACTGAGCTTGCCCTCTCTATTAGAAAAGTGTCTCCAATAAGTTTGAAACCATAGGCTCATAATAGGGGGCTAGAAGGAAGACAGCCAGTGAAAAATCACTTCCTTTGAGACATAGCCTTTCTTCAGGGCTCTTTGCTGAGTGTTCTCTCAAAGTATAGAGGTAAAGTGAAGAGAGATCCAAGTCTTCAAATTCCTAGTGCAAAGGAATCTTCTCAGACTATTCATTTCCTCTCTACAAATTTAGAGCAGGAAGGGACTTTAGAGGGCACAGGATCTCTTTTTTTTTTCATGAGCAAATTGAGTTTCAGAGAGAATGAAACAACTTGCCCAAGGTCACACAAGTAGAAAGTAGCAAGTACCCAGGCCTGTGTTCTTTTCACTATACCTCCTTAACTTTCTTCTGAACACTTTTTTTAATTTTTTAATTAATTAATTTAATTAATCAATTAAGAATATTTCCCCATGGTTATATGATTCATATTCTTCCCCTTCCTTCCTCCCTCCCCTCTCCTGGAGCCAACAAGAAATTCTACTGGGTTTTACATGTATCAAGACCTATTTCCATATTATTAATATTTCCAATAGAGTGATCCTTTAGAGTCTACATCCCCAATCAAATCCCCATCAAACCATGTGATCAAGCAAATGTTTTTCTTTTATGTTTCTACTCCCATAGTTCTTTCTCTGGTTGTGGATAGCATTCTTTCTCATAAGTCCCTCAAAATTGTCCTGGATCATTGCATTGCTGCTAGTAGAGAAGTCCATTTTGTTCAATTGTGCACTATATCAGTCTCTGTGTCCTGCATTCTCCTAGTTCTGCTCCTTTTGCCCTGTATCAATTCCTGCAGGTCTTTCCAGTTCACATGGAATTCCTCCAGTTCATTATTCCTTTCATTACAATAGTATTCCATCACCAACAAATACCACAATTTGTTTAACCATTCCGAAGTCAAGGGGCATCCCTTCATTTTCCAATTTTTTGCTACCACAAAGAGCATGGCTATAAATATTTTTGTACATGTATTTTTCCTTATTATCTCTTTGGGGTACAAACCTAGCAGTGGCATGGCTGGATCAAAGTGCAGGCAGTCTTTTAAAACCCTTTGGGCATAATTCCAAATTACCTTCCAGAATGGTTGGATCAATTCACAACTCCACCAGCAATGTACTAGTGTCCCAATTGTGACACATCCCTCCCAACATTTATTACTTTCCTTTGCTGTTATTCTAGTCAATCTGTTAGGTGTGAGGTCATACCTCAGAGTTGTTTTGATTTGCATTTCTCTAATTATAAGAGATTTAGAACACTTTTTCATGTGCTTATTGATAGTTTTTTATTGCTTTATCTGAAAACTGCCTATTCATGTCCCTTGCCCATTTATCAATTGGGAAATGGCTTGATTTTTTGTACAATTGATTTAGCTCCTTGTAAATTTGAGAAATTAGACCTTTGTCAGAGGTTTTTATTATAAAGATTTCCCCCCCAGTTTGTTGCTTTGCTTCTAATTTTGGTTGCACTGGTTTTGTTTGTACAAAACCTTTTTAGTTTAATGTATTCAAAATTATTCATTTTACATTTTAAAATATTCTCTATCTCTTGCTTGTTCTTAAATTCTTTCCTTTCCCATAGATCTGACAGGTATAGTATTCTGTGTTCACCTAATTTACTTATAGTTTCCTTCTTTATATTTAAGTCATTTACCCATTCTGAATTTATCTTGGTATAGGGTGTGAGATGTTGATCTAAACTTAATCTCTCCTATACTGTTTTTTAATTTTTCCAGCAGTTTTTTCAAACAGTGTGTTCTTGTCCCAAAAGCTGGGATCTTTCAGTTTATCATATACTGTCTTACTGATGTCATTTACCTCAAGTCTATTCCACTGATCCTCCCTTCTGTCTCTTAGCCAGTACCATATTGTTTTGATGACCACTGCTTTATAGTACAGTTTAAGATATGGTACTGTTAGGCTCCCACCTGAACTCCTTTTTGTTCCCTTCTTCACATTAAACATGCTTCAATGACCTTCTCTTCTTTTTTCTTTATATTACCATTGCTAGTCTTTCTCCTTTCCCCAACATTACTCCTAATTAAAAACATTGGAAAAAATCCTTATAACAAGTAAATATGACTAAGTTACAAGAAATCCACCTATTAATGATGCCCCCAAAATTATCTTTCTGCACCTTGAGCCTATCAAGTCTTTGTCAAAGGATGAGTTCATGATAGCTCATCTGGAGATATCGCTAGCCATTATTTTGATCAAAGTTTTTAAGTCTTTTCAAGTTGTTTTTCTCTACAGGGTGGTTATCATTGCATTCATTGTTCTCTTGGAACTGCTAATTTCATTCTTCATTAGTTACTACTTCCCAAGATTCTTTATAATTGCCTCTTTCTGGGGATGGAACAATGATAGTGGAGAAGGAACAGGGACCCTCCTAATCTTTCCCAAATTCACCTCTGTTGTGAGGATTATTTAGCTATTAATTTAGTATTAGTGTTGGACCTAGCAGGAAGGGTTGGAGGATTCCAAGATGGAATGAAGAAGCAGGAAGTGTGCTTCTTGCTCACTGAGAGACTCCATAGTGGTTGGGGCAAGCAGCAACTGGCAACTAGAAGACACCAGATTTACCAGTGATCCTGTGGAAAGACTGTCACCTACTTGTGGGAGATTTTGGTAGAGACTGCTAAATCCCAACCTGAGTTGCAGGTCAACTTTGGGCTGGGTCAGCTCCCAGAATCTACCCAACTGGAAGAGTGCAGTTGGTGATCCGGAAGGAGCAGTAACATCACTGGAGAGAGGCTGAATATTACTGTTGTGAGGATTCCCACTCCAGTCCTTTTATTCTCTGGGCCCTGCCTGGCTTAGGTCTTAGATTAGTGTAGTCAAGTCTTTCCCCTGACCCTGTGGTTTGCCCTTAGCTTGTAAGTGTAGAATCCCTTATTCCCATCCTTTATTATTGTTTCCGACATTAAACTGTTATAAACTTTTACCTGTTGCCTGCTGGTTCCATAGCCCTTGCCTAGGTGGGCTGAGTGACTGTTGGGCCTAACTGCCATTCCTGTTGACAGTTAGCTCCTTGGCAGTAAACCCTGGTCTCCCTATCCTGTTTGGTCCTGTCCATCTGACATTCCTGTCTCTCTCACCCCAGTGTGAACCCACAAATAATAATAATAGTTAATATCCATCCAATCCTCCACTACACCTTCAAACAATTTTGATATAGTGCTGCGAAAGAGCCCACAAAAATATGGGGTGGAACAATTTTCATCCCAAGACAATTTAGAGATAGACATGAAAAGTCTATCATACCAGGTGGAAATGGAATACAGATTGGAAGGCCAAGTCAGCACTGGCTTTGGGGATGAATGAAATAGCATTAAGGAATTCTGGAGCACTCATCCCACTGATGATGGGGCTGGGATCAGATAGATGGTTAGAAAGAGATTATAGGGGTCCTTTTACTAGCTCAGAGTGCAAGACTGTGTTGCATTGCCCATACATAGATCCAGGTTACAGGCTCAGCTCATTATCCCAGTAGGAGAAGGAGTACTCTCACACCAGTGTTTGTAATTACAGGAAAGCAGTGGACTCTGGTCACAGTTCCAGAATGGAAAGGAGTGTTTTTGGTCCCTCATAGATCAGAATGTTGACCAGGAGAATAGTAAACACATTTCTCCTTAAATCACGCTACTTTGGAAGAACTGGAAACTTATAGATCCCTAGAGCTAACTCTGAAAGAAGCTGCACAAAGAACCTGAAGCTTGGGATAGTGCCCTCTTCTCCATAGGAACAGAGCCTAACTGTAACAGTTTTCTTTAAGTTAAAAGTCAAGAACAAGAGAGGGAAAATTAGCAAACAACAAAAAAGAAGCTCAATATAGAAAATTATTTTTTGGGAGAGAGAAGACCAAAACAAATTCCAGTAACTTAAAAGTGTTTCTATCAAGAGGAGGAAGAAAAATTGGGGAAAGAAATGAGAGTAAAGTAGGAAAATTATGGAAGAAAAGACCCCTTAAAAAGTAGAATTGGCCATATGGAAAAGGAGGTTCAAAAGCTTACTGACTAAAATAATTCCTTAAAAATAAGAATTGGGTAAGTGAAAGTTAATAGTTCCATGAGATATCAAGAAGTAATCAGAGTCAAAAGAATGAAAAAATGGAAAAAAATATTAAATATCTTGTTGAAAAAACAAATGACTTGGAAAATAGATCCAGGAGAGAGAATTTAAGAATTATTAGACTACCTCAAAGCCATGATCAAAAACAGAGTCTAGACATTATCTTTTAAGAAATTACCATGGATAACTACCCTGATAGTCTAGAACCAGAGAATAAAATGAAAATAGAAAGAATCTACCAATTACCTCCTGAAAAAGATCCTAAAATGGAAACTCTCAGGAATATTATAATTTAGTTCCAGAATTCCCAGTTCAAGGAGGAAATATTGCAAGCTGCCAAAAAATAAAACAGAAGAAGAAATAATTCAAATATCATGGAGCCACAGTCAGGAAAACACAAGATTTAGCAGCTTCTGCATTAAATTATATTTCAGAGGGCAAAGGAGCTAGAATTATAACCACAAATCCCCTACCCAGAAAATTGTGCATGACCCTTCAGGGAGAAAAATAAGCATTCAGTGAAATAGAGGACTTTCAGGTATTCCTGATGAAAATACCAGAGCTGAATAGAAAATCTGACTCTCAAATATAGGGCTCAAGAGAAGCATAAAAACACAAACTGGGTAGAGAAATCAAAAGACATTCCATAGGGTTAAACTATTTACATACTTACATGGGAAAATGATACTTGTAGCTTCTAAGAACTTTATCATATTTATGGTAGGTAGAAGCTACTGCTACATATGCTGCTATAGAGGATAAGGGAATGAATTGAATATGAAAGCATGATTCCTAAAAAAATAAAACTAAATGTATGAGAAAGAGGAAGGAACTGGGTCAAGAGTTAGAGAAGTGATAGAATTGGGTAAATTATGTCACACAAAAGAGGAATGAAAGAGCTTTTATAGTAGAGTAGTTGATGACGGGAAGTGGGGAGAAGAGTGTTTGAACCTTACTCTCATTAAAATTGACTTAAAGAAGGAAGGACATAAACACTCAGTTGGGTATAAAAATTAAAATTATCCTACAGAAAAATAGAAGAGGGGCAAGAGAAGAGAGGACAAATTGGGGGAGGCAATAATCAGAAGTAAAACACTTTTGAGGGCAGACAGGGTGAAAGGAGAGAGAGAGAGTAGAATAAACAAGGGGAAAACAGGATAGAGGGCAAATTATAATGGTGAAAATTTTTTTGATAAGTTTCTGTAATTAAGGTCTCATTTCTCAAATACACAGAGAAATGAGTCAAATATATGAGAATACAAATTCTTCCCCAGTTGATAAGAGATCAAAGGATATGTAATGAATTTTAAAATGAAGTAAACAAAGCTATCTATAGCTATGGAAAAAATTAGAGAAATGCAAATTGAAACAATTCTGACTTATCATCTCATACCTATCATATTAGCTACTATGACAGAAAAGAAAAATTACAAAAGTTGGAGGGAATGTGGAAAAATTGAGACACTAAGGCAGTATGAGGTAATTGTGAACTAATTCAACCATTCTGGAGAATAATTTGGATCCAGTCCCAAAGAGTTGTAAAACAGTACATATGCTTTGATTTAGCAATACTATTACTAGATGTGTATCACAGAGATTTTTTAAAAAAGGAAAAGGACAAATATATACAAAGATATTTATAATAGCTGTTTTTGTAGAATCAAGGAATTGGAAAGTGAGGGAATGCCCATCAATTGGGGAACGGCAAATAAATTGTGGTATATGATTATAATGGAATACTATTGTGCTATAAGAAATAACAAGCAGGACGATTCTAGAAAAATCTGGAAAGATTTCCATGAACTGATACAGAGTGAAGTGAGTAGAACTAGGTAAACATATCTTTACTTCATCTGAAACACTTATACAATTAACAACTGTGAATTCCTTAGCCATAGTCCAAGACTAAAAATACTCATGATGAAAAATGCCATCTCCCTCCAAAGAAAGAACTGATAGAATCTTAATTCAGACCAAAGTATACTATATTTCACTTTCTTTCTTTATCTTTTCTTTTTTTAGTTTAGAAATTTATTCTGTTTAATCCATAAGCTTTATATAGCTTTATTAAAAAACAAAAAATAAGACCATTCCCCCCATAAAATAAACTAATAAAAATATGACAATATCCAAAATGTAAACCCTTCCATGTTTTAAAAGCAAGAGCTCTCAAAGTTCTGAAAAATCTTTGAAAATTTATCAACTAGAAGAACCTTAATAAGACAAGAATAATAAATAAGTCAATAATGTCATTTCACAAACATAATTGTACGTAACTGAAGGAAACTTTTGGGGTCATAACTGTCCTTCCAAGAAAATGGAAGGTTGGGGTGGGGGAAAATGCAAGGCAGGAAAAAATGAAATTCCAGTGTTCCAATTCGACTAGTTTTATCAGTATAAGCCCACAGTGTGTGTCCTGGCAATCAGTGGTGTTTTGTTTTCTGGAACATGCTATTAGCTCTCGTCTTTATTCACTTTGGCGGAGGTGACAGCAACAGGAATAAGGTTGGCAGTAAAAATGCTTGGGTTGACTTCTAGTGAATAGTGGTTTCTCTTCTGGCCAGCTTCAAGGTCGAAGCCACATAAATGGGGGTAAAAAATTGAACAAGAACTTAAAAGATAATCTCTGTTTACAGTTAGGGCTAGGAGAGGAATTAAAGTACCCAGATGGTTGTCAACTGCACTTAAATTCCTTTAACAAAATTGTTTTGCCCTTAAAATTTTCTCATTTTAAATGAAGTTATATTGATGATTGGTGGTTTAATGATACTTAAATTATTTCTATCTTTGGTTTGTCTTCCAAATCAGAGCATATATCTGGTGTTTTTCTTTTAATCAATCTTTTGGTTTTATCCTAATATTTCTTACTGTCTCATAGCATCATTGATTTCAGTTTAGTCTACTTTAATTTTCAGGGTGTATACTGTGTAAATGAAATTAACTCTAGCCCATTCATAGTCAAAAATCTATTTATCATAGGCATCTAGATTATATCATCCCCACCTCCCTCAGGGGATTTGGATAACACATGACAATCTAGATTATATCATCCCCACCTCCCTTAGTCAGGAGGGGAGATAGTTAATCACAAGTGACAATAAGATCAAATCAAGAACAAGGGACTGCCCTTTGGGCAGTCCAAATCAGTGTAGAGGCTGCCATTGGTCCACTTGAATTAGAGGTGGCCCACAGGAAATGACGAGAGACACTATCTCTTTATCTATGTGGGTTACTCCCTGGTGAGGGAGTTCGAGCTTTGGACTTGGTACTGAAGGTGCTCGCCTGAGACCTCAGAATGCTTCTACTCTGAATTGTCATGTGGGTAAGTTAGGCTGACTTCCTTGGCCTACCTTGGCGTTTCCAAACTCTGCCTTATAGCTTATAGCCTCTCTGATTTCTAAGGTCTTGTGGCTTGTAGCCTAGTTTAATTAGCCTTTTAACTCTCTCTCTCAGTCCAGACCTCTCCAGGCGTGGACTAGCCTCTCTCTCTCTCTATTTCCCTATCTTTTACCTTCCTAATTGTAAATAAACTACCTTAAACCGGATCCTGACTTGAGTCTATTTTAATTATGGAATCAATCTGAATTGTTGATTCCTGGAGACCACATTTTAAATACATATCTATAAACACCTAAAATCTCCCTCTTACAATACTACTTGAATAAGGTTTACCACTTTCTGTTCTAAACCTCTTTATTCTCTTTCCTCTAGAGCTTTTTTCCCTTTGTTCCTTCTTTCTTTCTTGCTTTTGTTTTATTTCTTCTAGGTATTCATGTAGCCCTTATGGAAATCCCATTTCTTTTCCCTGAGTCTCTGCTTACAGTTGTTATGGAGTTCTTTTCTCTTTCTAGATTGGATTTTTGTAGCATCTCAAGTTCTATAATAATTCTTTAAGGTTATTTCTATCTTCTTTTGTTTACTCATATGTCTAGCTTTAATTACTGAATTGGAGGAATTCTAGGACTAAACGTTAGCCTCACCTATACTTTTGAGTGGGGTGATCATCTTTGCTTTATCTTTCAGCCTCAGTCATATGGATTCCTGTGTTTACTTCCACTTTCACCTCTTTAATTGGAGCCAAGGTTATGATTCCCCTACTATGTACTTTTAAGTGAGGAGGGTATTCCTGCTTTATCCACACATTCTTGCTTCTAAAGTTCACAGTATGGGTTTATTCTTGATATCTCTGGATATAGAGCTTTAAAGTCTTATAATTCTGGTTTTGCTGGGAGGCTTTGATAGCATATTCTGCCATTTCTCACTTTCTTTTCTTATTGTCCTTGGGCTTTTGATCGACTTGTAGTTCTGCAATGAATGAAGTTACTATAGTTCCTCTTTGGACTTCTGGATTATTACTTGGTCTAGTGTGGTTTTCAGATTTTTAGTAGATTAGGTATACTTCTGTTCAGACAACTGTCTTCAAGTGATTTGTTTTAAATAAATGGTCCACCCACATTTTCCTTTTCTCCTTAGCCATTCTCAGAATGTTGATTCTTTAGGGAAATGCAGTGTTCTGTTATCACCCTTGGCTAAGATGAAGTACTTCTGGGAATCTGAGAACAGCTGTGTTTGTGAACTTTCAAATCACTGCCCAAAGTGTTTTTTCTTTCTTTCTCTTCCTATTATCAATTCTCATCTAGCTTCTAAGGGAACTTGAGCTTCCCTTCCCAAATCTCATGGCAAAGATGTGAGCAAACCTTTTTTCTCTTGATTTAGCCAAGACACAGTTGGTGTTAAAAAAAAGTAAAAGATTTTCTCAGGAATTAGAGGGAAAAATAAAATAAACTAAAATAAAGTTCAAAAGCATAGACTTGTTGACTTCATGATAGAAGAGATGTTGTCTTCCGTTGTATTTTTAGAAGTCTATATAAATGCTGGCTATTATTAACTTTGGCCCATTCCACTTGGATACTGATGACTCACCACATTAAACCTATGAACCTTTTCTTACATTTGATTCTCTTATCTAGTACCCCATATTTTCTTTTCATGATTACCCCTGACATTGTCTTGTGGACTTCACGCAAGGATAAGTGTTCTGTTTCTGGACAACTTAAATTTCAGCTCATTGAGTAGAGGTGAATCCTCTTTCCATCTCACTATCTCCAATATGATGCTTTTGGACTCTGTGTAAACCAGCTATATTTCTTGGTGTTTTCATTTTCATTTTTCTTCCTTTTTGCTCTGTTATTTTTTTCAAACAGTCTGCTTATAATATTATTTCCTCAAGAAAACTTTTCAATGTAATCCACATATAGATTATCTATTAAAAATGGTTTCTAATCAATCAATTATTTATAATGGGAATGAAAAATAAACTTTATCTCATCTTCAGGATTCTCTCCAATTAGACTATGAATTCCTTGATATTGAGATTTTTTTATTCTTTCAGTGTCTTAGTACAGCATCAGAATTGAACATTGCCCCTAGATGGCAGTTAGATCAAGGCCTCATCTGGTGAACATGAGCCTGAGGCTGTGACTATCTCTTCTGCTTTGTATTTCTTTCCCTGAGTTCAGGGGAAATGAACTATGGTTCTGAAGATGTATTTTTCCATATTTAGAAGTAACTTTTGTGAGCTTAAGACATCTAGAGCTCCTGAGTTTTATGTTACAGCTGTACTACAGCTGGTATCCTACACTGTTCCTAAGAGGAAGAGAAAATCACATTTTGGAGGAAGATCCTAAGTCCAGGCCAGATTTGAAAGAAGATAGTGTAGGGAGATGGCACAGATTACAGTTTAAGGTGATTACTGCAATTCTGTAATCTGCTGATTTTCAATGTTTTAAGAACTTATCTCCCAGAAGAATTTAGTAGTAATTAGAAGTTACTACTTCATTTTTAAAATTTTTGTCAATGAATATTTGTGTATCTTTTATGTTTTTAGCATTGTTTTATGTAGAGAAAATAAATAATTCCTGTAATTTGTTTTCTTTCCTTTATTTTTGGAGGAACGTGTGCCAAATCTGAGTTTTAAGTAATTCTTCCCAGCTCTCCTGTGTTCAGCCCTCTTGGGTCCTGGTCTTCTTATGTCCAGCTGTTTGTTATTCTGTTATACTTTATTTATTGCCTAATATGTCAGACACTTGCAAAGGCAAAAATGGCATAGTTCCTATATTCGAGGATCTTACAATCAAGAGAGGGGAGAGAACATGTACATATGTTGGTATATATAAAAAAGATACAAGATAGTTCTGGGAGGAAGGCAGTAACAGCTTTGGAGATGAAGAAAGGCTTCATTTACAAGGTGGTACTTGAGTGGAACCTTGAAGGAAGCTAGGGAGTCTAAAAGTGGAGATGAAGAGGCAGGGCATTTTACTGCCCTTAAGCACCATCTGCATCTTTGAAAGTATTTGAGGATGCACAGAATAGATTTTGAAGTTTATCCTCCGTACCTCTCAGTGCTTTGCTCCGACTATTTCTCAGTAGACAAACTTTGGTTATCTGGCATTTTTTCTTTCTTAATCCTATCAGTGGACACACTTGGGTTCCCCTGACATGGAATCATTTTTTAACTTGGGTTATTTCCAAGAGAAAAAGTGATAGCTGGTAAGAAAACAACATGGCAAAGTCACTTTGGAGGTTTTGGATGTTGTGCTCTGATAGGTGAACTTTCAACTATTTCATCTGGGTTATAATCTGACCTCTTTGCTATTTCTAAGCTATCTCCACATCATTCCTCTTGTATTCCAATCTTTATTCTCACCTCATCTCACTTTTCACTCCACTGGAACCTTGGACTCGTCCTTGGAACTCTGGCCTGTCATAGGTGACATTTTGTCTTATCTTTCCTGGACTAAGGTCTCCACATCAACTTCCTTTGATTTCTAAAGCATATGGTCACACATTCCCTTCCCCACTTCCATTTTCTCCTTATGTGTTGTCTTCCTCCATTAGACTGTAAGCTCTTTGAGGGCAGGGACTGCCTTGCTTTTATTCCTAGGGTGTCCTATATAGGGTGTTTACATGGCAGAGTGAATATGGAACCAGGCCTAGAATCAGAAAGACTCATCATCTGGTATCAGACAACTAGCACTTGTGTGACCCTAGGAAAGTGTTTTATTTCTGTTTTCTCATCTATAAAATGAGCTAGAGAAGGAAATGGTAAACCACTTTAGTGTTTTTCTTAAGAAGACCCGAAATGGAGTCTCAAAGTGTTGGACACGACTGAAACTACTGAACAACAAAAAGTGGTTTGAGCAGTACCTGGCCCCAGTGCTTAACTAAAGGCTGTCAGCCTATCTATCCATCTGCCTATCTGCCTATCCATCTGCCTATCTATCTGCCTATCTATCTGTCTATCTTTATTGTGAAGTAATATAATCAGTTACTATCCCATGGGCTAGGGATGCTGCTCATCTGAAATATTGCAATAGCCTATTTTTAAAAAAAATCCTTTCCTAGATTACTCTATTACAAAAATGAATAATATGGAAATAGGTTTTGAGCAATAATATATGTATAAACCAATGTAAACACAGGAGAGGGGAGGGAAGAAGGGAGTGAGACAACAAGAATCATGTAACCATAGAAAAAATTAAAATTATAAAAAAAAATCTTTTCCTTCTGTCTTAGAATTGATACAAGTATAGGTTCCAAGGCAGAAGAGTGGTAAGGGTTAGGCAATGGGGGTTAAATGACTTCCTCAGGATCACACATCGAGGAATTATCTGAGGCCAGATTTGAACTTTCTGTCTCCAGGCCTGGCTCTCTATCCACTATGCTACCTAGCTACCCCAGCCTCTTAATAGCTCTCATGGCATCAGTACTCTCTTTTTTCCAATCTATTTGACACAACAAAGTTGCTAAAGTCATATACTTAAAGTGTAGTTTAAACCTTGTTGATCCCAGTTCAAAAATTCCAGTGGCTCCCTATTATCTCCAGGATAAAATAAAATTCCTCTCTTTATTACATAAAGCCTTTCACAATCTGGTTCCGGTCAATTTCCCTGTTTATTATATATTGTTCTCTTTCATACATTCCATGTTCTAGCCCAAATAATATCCTTGCTATTCCTTGAACATAACATTCCATCTTTCATCACCATGCACAGATTGTTCCAGATGCCTGGAATATTCTCACTTTTCACCTCTACCTATAGAATCTCTAGTTTCCTTCAAAATCCACCTTAAATGCCACACTCTGAATATAGCATTGTCTCTGAGACCTAGTAGGTGCTTTATAAATGCTAATTGATTAACTGTTTGATATGCAGTGCAATATGTTGGTTTTATCAATCTTGGGGCATATAAAGGGAATCAAGTTATAGATAAAGAAGTGATGTCAAACTCAAATAGAAACAAAACCATATATAAGGATCCTGTCAACCACATATTGACTTAGAAAACAATAGATTAACATTATCCATGTGTTCTTATATTTTTATTCATATTAAAATTTTCCTAGTTACATTTTAATCTGATTCCTATGCACTCCAGAGGTAATGTGATTGTGAGTCAAGTCTTTGGCATATATAATATAAAGAAAGGAGCTATGGGAGGAAAGAAAGGAAGAAAGAAAGAAAGAAAGAAAGAAAGAAAGAAAGAAAGAAAGAAAGAAAGAAAGAAAGAAAGAAAGAAA
>NC_058130.1:342820424-342835604 GCF_016433145.1 Gracilinanus agilis | reverse complement strand
GAAAGGAAGGAAGGAAGGAAGGAAGGAAGGAAGGAAGGAAGGAAGGAAGGAAGGAAGGAAGGAAGGAAGGAAGGAAGGAAGAAAGAGAACTAATGGAGAGAGGAAGGGAGGGAAGGAGGGAGGGAGGGAAGAAAGAAAGAGAAAGAAAGAGAAAATTATACTTCAATTCTCAGTCAGAGTTCATCAGTTCTCTCTCTGAAAGTGGATAGCATTTTTTTTTATCATGCTTCCTTTGGAATTGTCTTGGTTTATTGTATTGATCAGAGCAGCCAAGTCTTTCTCAGTTGACCATCACTACAAGATTATTTTTAATGTGTTCAATGATCTCTCAGTTCTTCTTACTTTACTTTTGTAAAGGTGAAAATTAATGGTTAGACAATAATTTTATGAAATTGTGTGGTAGCCAAAATTTATTATATCTCAAGTCAGAAATTTATTTATGAATTAGAGAGGAAACAATAAAGTAGAGAAATGTGAAGGGGATAGAAAATCTATCTACCCTATCTTAATCCAGGCAGAGATTAATTAGCTCTCAACCAGAAAGGCAGGTAATGAGTAATCATGTGGTCTCCAAGATGGAAGATAAGTCTCTCCAGAAACTAGGAAAGGAGTCAGCCTTTCACTCACCCCACTAAGTAGTCCAGGAGTCAGAGTCCAAATTGAAGCTGAGCGCCAAGCCCACTCTCCAAGCCACAGTCTCCAGCTAAGCTCCTTCAAAGACTCTCTCCAGTCAAGAGACTATCTCCACAAGACTGACTCAAGCTGTAGGATTCATGGCTTTTTTATAGTGACTTTGCAGTCCCTGCCCCTCTTCACAGGGGCCAATCAGAATTTCCAAATTGTCTAGCACTGCCCAGGGAGCAGTGTTTATGGGAACCAGTTCTCTTCTGAAGGGATGAATACATCAAAAGGGTTCACAGATTCCTGGCTGATTGAGTTTCTGAGGGTGTAAACTCTGATCATAGGTTTCACAAATTTGGGACTGAATTAAAAGGGCGGAGCTCTCTAAGTAAGTGACTTGTGAATTCTCTAAGTACCTTGCTAGCTTCTCACCTAGTACTAAGTAGGGTGTTCAATCTTTTGTTGATTCAATTTAAAAAGTAGACAAAGGAGAGTTAATCCTGTCTTCATAATCTAGTAGGGGCACTTAAGTTAGTGTTAACTCAAACTAGACAAAAGGAATAAAGGATTCCCTTTCACAAGGGTAAACTCAGCGAGAACAAAGAATTCCCTTTTACACTTTGTTTTGTTCATATAGATCTGCCATGTTACTTTTTTTTCCTGAAACTACTCCCCCCCATCATTTTTATAGCACAATAGTACTCCATCACAATTATATACCACAACTTATTCAGCCATTCCTCAACTGATGGGCATTCTCTCAATTTCTAATTTTTTTGACACCACAAAAGAGCAGCTATAAATATTTTTTGCATACAGTTTATAGTTTCTGAAACTAAGCACTTAAAAAGGAAGAATGTTGAAAATAAATATATAGTAAATTAAAAATAATACTAAAAAAATTCATCAGAGTTTCCAAGTGTTAATTTTTGGTTTCCATTACATACATATGTTTAGATATATATATATATAATATCTATATGTACATATGTATGTCCCTCCATATGGTGAGAATGTATGAAATTTATATAGACCATAACTATATTGCTAATCTCTTGGCAATTAGAAACAAAAGTTTCTGGAAGATAAGAATTTGGTAAACCTGTTTTAAATTGTAACAAAGGGGAAAACACATAACTGTATTATGCAGGAAAATGTTGGGTTGTATGGAATATTGTGTTTTAAAACCTTCTGTAGATCTATGATGGTGTCTGAGGGAGAGAGGATAATTAGTGCCTGTACTCTCAGTCATATCAGACTAAAGGTAATGGGGTGTAAGAAATGGTTCATTAGGCTCTCTCAAGTACTTTTACTGTGTCCATACTATTTATGCCAGCAGAAAAAATTCAACATCTTTAAAACCAAGTCAAAGCATTCGCCTTAGTTTCTTTGGTTTGAGAAATAACATGGAGTAATGATTTCTTAAAGTCAAATAAAAAAATGTACATTAAAAATCTCACACAGTTTTTATGCCTGTTTTGTATCACTCACATGCTAAGCACATAGAAATGTCCAAAACCCTCTTCAGCTGGGTTTTTTGGTCTTCCTACCCATCCTATTGGTAGGAGGCCACATTGCTAACTACTGGTATTTGCCGTGCAGAGATTTGATTTGAAAAAAAAAGGTTGTGGTGAATTATCTTCATTTCATCTGATCACACACACACCTACAGAGAGGGCAATAATGAGACTACATTATTCTCTCCTGGAATCACTGAATCACAGAAGCCTGGTCATATCTGAGAACCACCTTCATCAATAGAAGCAGTGATGTCTGCCCACAGGTTTACCAGAAGCCACACCCTCCTGAGAGGTAACTGTGACACTAATATTAGGAAGGAGGAGTAAAGTGTTTAGTACCTCATTCCCCAGATCCATTTCAGAGTCCAAGCTGGTTAAGGTTTCTCTAGTCAGAAAACCATTTTATGTCTTTTTCTTGATCCCATTACAGAGATGCAGTTTTGAACTTGGGAGGAAGTATTGTCCAGAGATCAGGGACATATATAGAAACTTTGTGCCTCTAAGCTGAAAAATTCAGAAAGTAATAATTTGAAAGTAACAAAATAAATAGATCTCTTGAGGTATTGCATGTCATTCAGGGACAAATGGGATGGCCCTTACCTGTGGAAAGGTAGCTGAAAAGGACGTATAAACTATGTGGCACAGTACATAGAGTGATGGAGCTGGAATCAGGAAGACATGAATTCCAATCTAGCCTTATCACAATGGCTATGTGATCTTGGTTAAATCACATCCTCTGTTTGCCTCAGTTTCCTCAACTATAAAATAAGGATAATAATAGCATCCACACCACAAATTGTTGTAAAGACAAAATGAGATAATATTTGGAAGTGCTTGGCACAGTCTCTAGAACATAGTAGATGCCATTTAAATGCTTATTCCCTCCCCCTCGCCTTTTCCTTATTTATAAGATTTTGGTGTAAACTATTATAAACTCTGAGCTTTAGTTTCCTTATCTGTCAAATGAGGTTACTTGTTACAGAGCAGCAACTCTGGATTCAAATTTCACATCTGATATTTGTTACCTATGTTATTCAAGTTATTTAACCTAGAGAGGTGCCCCACTTTTCTCATCTGTAAAATGAAAAGATTGGACTAAATGACCTCTGAAAGTCCTTCCATAGTTCTCAAAGGCCATTTTTTTCTTCTTCCCCTATTAGAATCTAAACAATACATCACATATAGTCCTTTTCAATTGGCCAATGTTTCTCTTGACTCCTACATTTGCATTTAAAAGTTTCTACTCAATTCTGACCTTTTCAGGAATTTTTAGAAGTCATCTATTTCATTAGAGTGTTAATTTTTTTTTGTTCTACTGTAGGTTTATACTGAGTTTTGTCAGATATATTATTCTTGGTTGTAAGTCTTTATATTTTCTCTTTTGGAATATTGTATTCCTAGCTTTCCTCCATTTTTAAGTGGTAACTATTAAATCTTGTCTGATCATGTCTGTGGCTCCTTGATACTTGAATATTTTCTTTTACCTGCTTTCAGTATTTTTTCTTTGATTTGAAAGATTTTAATTTTGATTATAACATACCTAAACATTTTCATTTTGGCATTTCAAGAAGTCACTGGTAGATTCTTTCTATTTTCCTTTGCCTTCTAGTTCTAATGAAACTAGACATGATATCCAGGCCCCCCTTTTTTGTTATGATTCTTAGGTAGTCTAATAATTCTTATACTGTCTCTCCTTAACCAGTTTCATAGACTAGTTGTTTTTATTGATAGTGTATTCTTTACATTTTCTTCTGCTTCCCACCCCTCCGTTTGCATTCTGTTTTAATATTTTGTATTATCTCATGAAGTCATTGCTTTCTACTTGATCTATTTTAATTTCCAGGACGTTGTAGGAGGTTTACAACTTTCTTTGTTCTGAGCAATTATTAATTCTTCTTGTCATTGTTTCTTCCATGGGTGCCATTTCATTCATGTTTTATCTCTTATTTAATTTCTTCCAGATTCTCTCAGTCTTTGTCATCAGAGTTTTTCTTTTCTGTATGACTCTAGTTGAATGTACTGTGCAGTTATTCTCTTCTAAGATATTTCTTCATTATATTTGACATTTTCTTCCATTACCTATATCTTCAGCTTGGTGGTGCAGTGGATAGAGTGCTGGGAATGGAGTCAAGAAGATCTGAGTTTCAAGTCCAGACTAGACATTTACTAGTTGTAGGACCTGGTCAAGTAACAACCTCTGTGTACTTCAGTTTATTCTTCTGCAAAATGGGAATACTAACACCTATGGGCCCTATGTAGTCCTGGATGTACTAGTTAAGATCAGACTTACCTTCCAGAGAACATTGGCTCAGTCTCCTATTTGGTTCTATTTAGGTTTTGGTCTTGGCTTCTATACTACTATATCCTTCTCTCTACATGGCTTTTAGTATAAAGCATATATTTCTTCCCATAATTCCAACAATCTCCAGCCAAATATTGATAATTAAGGCAGTAATAGATCTCCTACATGACCCTAGGTTCTTCCTTTACTCATTCTTCTATTATCTCTCCTTTGTGACTTGGGCTTGGGTTGGCTGAGCACTGGGCTATCCAGGTGCTAGCCTGGTTTTGTCTTCTGTGATGATTCAAGCCAAGGTGTCTGGATTCTTGTTGGGCATGAGCTTCCTGGGCACTGGTCTGTCCTTATCTCTAGTGGAGCTTTAGGTAGTAAGCCCAGTTCTGTCACCTGAGGAGGCTCATAGCAGTCCCTATATGGGCTCTGGTCTGTCCCTACTGTGGTTGCAGTGCATTGGTCTGGCCCTGTCCTCAGCTCAGATTTTAGTCTATGGTAACCAGTTATTTATGTACTTTACCTTCCAACCACTCTGGTTTGTCTCCTCTCAAGTTTTTAAAAAAGATTCTCACAATCTTTTTGTGCAGGTCTGGCTTAGGTGGAAGAGTTTATCGTTGTTTCTCTTGGTTTTCTTTATTATTCTTGCTTTTGGTACCTTTTTAGAGCTTTATGGGAGTGTCTCTTGGGGAACTGGGTTTCTCTAGGTCCTAAAATGCCACCATTATCTCATTGACTATAATCTAAGATTTGAGTTTGGCCTGCCCTCCACTGCTTTTTGCACTTTACTTTTACAGATCAGAACTAGGCAAATAATTAGCCTTAAATAAGATGAATACTTGATTCTTAAGGTGATCAGTTACTTTCTGAAAGTTTAGAGAGTTTCATAGAACAGTATGGTCAGTAAGTGCAGTAGGGAATAGAGCTTAAGAGATATCTAACAATATTTGAAATTATCCTCAGTAAAACTAAAATCTTCAGGGGGCTACTGGATGGCTGAGTGGATTGAGAGCCAGGCCTAGAGACTGAAGGTCCTAGGTTCAAATCTGGCCTCAGACACTTCCTAGCTGTGTGACCCTGGGCAAGTCACTTAACCCTTATTGCCTAGCCCTTATTGCTCTTCTGCCTTAGAATCAATACACAGTAGTGATTCTAAGATGGAAGGTAAGGTTTTTTTTTTAAATCACAATAAAATCTTCAATTAGAAAGCAGGCAGCCATCTGGCCTCAGATACTTTCTTCTATGTACTCTGGGCAAGTCACTTAACCCCAACTGCCTAGTCCTCACTGCTCTTCTGCCTTGGAACTAAAACTAAGCATTAATTCTAAGACAGAAGATAAGGGTTAAAAAAAGTGATAGAGAAAGAAAGCTGGGAGCTTAGATACTTAACATCTGGGTTGGTTTCTTGGGGGTCCTTAAGCTTCTCAGTGCATAATCTTTTGAAGTAGCTATGTAAGTTTAAGAAGCCAGCTAGGTGGCTCAGTGAATCTGGAATAAGGAAGATCTGAATTCAAATAGGGTTTCAGACATTTCCTAGCTATGTGACTCTAGACAGACCCTAAGCTCTGATTGCCTGAAAAAAGGATCCACTGGATTCACTGAAAAAGCAGATGGCTAACCACCATAACCTTTCCAAGAAAATCCCACAAAGAGTATAGCCTATGGGGCCATGAAGAGTTGGGCACAAATGAATGACTGAACAAAAATTTGTAAGTTAAAAAAATTAAAAGCCCTGACATTATAAGAAAGAATTTACTTCTTTAAATGGAAAACATTGAGCAATGCCTTGTGTGATAAATTTATTGTTTATAAATGCATTTGGGTGGGAGAGAAGGACTTGTATAGAATTGAAGAGGCTTAGACACCATGTAACATAAACTGTTCACACATTCTTTCTTTTGCCTGATATTGTTTTATGCACAGACCTCTAGGACATTTTAGTGTCCTATGTGCTTAGTCATGCTTGTCAATATTGTGAATTATAAACTAATACACAGTTACCTTCTAGTTATTTGGAAGGTGGAAAGACAGAGAAGAATAACTCAGCTTATTCTTACCTATGTCTAATCAAGAAAGTGATCTCCAATGTGCCATATTGCCTGGAGTGAGAAGATAACTTTCTATTATGAATAGGATGATACCTGCTAGATTAAAAACTGACTTGGCTGTTACAAAATGTGGTTGGGGATGCCCATGAAACTTCAAAGCTGGCAGGGCTTAGACTGGAGAATAAACAGCATTGTTTTCAACATTCAAGTAGGCAAAGACAAACAGGACTGGATACAGGAGAATAACTACAGAAAAAGTAGTAGATGGGGTTTCAAGACACAAGTATCCTGTCATCTTTCTTCTGCCTTTAATCTTTTTCCTTCTCATTAAAGAGAAGGAAGATACTTGACTCTGTTCTTTACCATCTGCCAACAAGACAGTGAAATATATCTAGCTTTACTCTGCCCTCTCTTCTTTTCTGTAAGATAGAGTAATAGGGAACATCCTATCTCTTTTCCTGATCTATTGGCAGTGGTGAACTGGAAGGTTACTCTCTGGTGGGCAGAACAGTGATGAGTAGGATTTCTCTAACCTTTCCTTAGCTTTTCTCTCTTTCCTTACTAAAAAATGAGAAGTTCATGTGGGGAAGTTATATCAAGATAGACCCAACCAAGCTGAAGAGGCATTCCTTTGCTATTCTTCTTTCAGAAGTAATGATAGATCATCATTTTACTGTTTCTGTTAAGGATTCTTTTCTTATTATTTAGTAGTTACTTGTAATGTATTTATGTTTTTACTGAAATAGAGATTTCCCCAAATAGTCTGTTCTTAATAGTTCTCAAATTACATTTTTCTAAAATGTTCATGGGAAGATGGTGGCTTGGGACAGAGCAAATCTTAAAACCTCCATACCCTTCCACGCTGAGATAGAAAACAATGCAGTTCGAGAAGAAAGAGGACCAAATCTAACAACAGGACAGAGCAGGGGGACCCTACTGCTGGACAACTAAAGAGGTACACAAAGAAAAAGGCTTGAATTCTTGAACTGTCGGGTCTGAGGGTATAGAAGGGGAATCCCAGGACCTGTCCCCCACATGATGTGTGGAGTCTCTAGCAGCCCCTGAAATCTCCAGGCAGGCCACACACTGGCCTAGAGAGAAGTCCTTGCTGGCCCCAGACTTGGGGAGTTGAACACAGGCACTGGGCTGGGGAGGTGACTGGAGGAGAAAGCCAGAGAAACACAACAAAAATGCTCAGAAGATAGCGGCTTAGATGGAGCCAAACCTCAGACCACCTGGCTTTATCAAACCAAGATAAAGAACAAAGGGCTTCAAGAGGAAAGAAAACAAGGTCAAACAGCAGGACAGAGCAGGGGGACCCTACTGCTGGACAGCTCAGTGAAAACACTCCATCTTGTCCCCCCCACACACACACACACTTCTTTTCATTTTATTTTTTTTCCTTCTCGAGGTTGTGGCCTCAGGGCACATTAAACAGTACAGACTAATCCAATCAATACATGCTTAATCCCATCAAATGGACAGACAAGAAGTCTTCAGAGGGAAGAGAAACTCCAACACCCCTCTCCCATACACTGTAGGGAAAGTAACCACAAACCTCCATTGCCAGCTGGGGGAAGATCTTTCATCAAAGCTCATTAAATCCATCTGATTAAACTAGCAAAACAGAAAAAGAAAAAATATGAGTAAACAACAGAAAAGGAGAAAAGAAATGACAATTGACAGTTTCTTTCAAGGAAGTGAAAAGAGAGCAAATGAAATAGAAGAGGAAGAAGTTCCAGTGAATTGGGCACAGGCTTTGGATGATCTCAAAATTCAATTAACTCAAGAACTTCAGGAACTCAAAAAGCAATCAAGAGAGACTGAAGACAATTTGAAAAAGGAAATACATGAATTAAAACAAGAAAATAAAGTCTTAAAAGCCAGAATTGGCCAGCTTAAAAATGAAGCAAAGGAGGCAAAAGTTGATCTACAAAGAAAATCAGACCAGAAGGAGAAGGATGACCAAAAAGCAAGGGATGAAATTCAGTCTTTAAAAAATAGAACTCAACAACTAGAAGCAAATGACTTCACAAGTCAGGAAGAATACATAAAACAAAATTAAAAAGAAGAAAAATTTGAGGAGAATATGAAACACCTCATTGATTCAACCAAAGATCTGGAGAACAGAGCTAGAAGAGACAATGTAAGAATTATTGGTTTACTGGATCATCATGACAAAAGAAAAAGTTTAGGCATCATCCTACAAGAAATTATCAGAGAAAACTGCCCTGACATTCTGGAGCAAGAGGGAAAAGTGGAAATTGAAAGAATCCACAGATCACCTCCTACATTTAATCCACAACTGACAACTTCCAGGAATATTATAGCCAAATTCAAAAACTACCAGACCAAGTTAAAAATATTATAAGCTGCAAAGAAGAAGTCATTCAGATACCAGGGAACCACAGTTAGGATAACATAGGATCTAGCTGCATCTACACTAAAGGACCAGAAGGCATGGAATATAATATTTCAGAAATCAAGAGAATTGGGTCTACAACCAAGAATCAACTATCCAACAAAACTGACTATATTTTTGCAGGGGAAAGTATGGTCATTCAATAAAATTGAGGACTTCCAAGCATTCATAAAGAAAAAACCGGACTTAAACGGAGAGTTTGCTGCCCAAACACAGAACTCAAGAGAATCACCATAAGGTAATTAAGAAAGTGAGCGGGGGGAGGGGATATAAAATAAAATATTTTTTAAGGGACCCAAAAATTTCAATTGATTTGTATCCCTAGAAGAAAAGAAGATATTGGCAAATATTAAAAAAATGTTATTATCATCAGGGTAACTAGTATAACTATATACAAAACTAGAGGGGGGGAAAAAGAAGATAATATTAAGAAAATTGGGAAAACAAATAACATGGAGTAAATTTATATTCTATAAAGAAGCATGGGGAGAGAACAGGGAAGAATAACAATACACTGGAAGGGTAAAGAGGTTGGTGAGAAGAAATCTTTAATATTTAAGTGCATTGAAATTGACTAAAAGAGAACAATCAGATCTATTGGGGCAGAGAATTGATTTGAGCCCTATAGAGAAGTAGAAGGGTAACAAAAGTACTGGTGGGGAGGGAAGCAACACTAGGAAGGGAGAGGGTAGGGCAGGGGCATAGCTTAAAAAGACCCTAAAGAACAATAAGAGGGGAATAATAAGGGAATAATAAGGAAAAGGGAAGTACAATAAGGGAGGGGATTAGGGGAACTGATTAAAAACAAGACACTGGTATAGAAGAAATAGTGAAAGAAGAAAGGGCAGGACAAGGAGAGAGAATCAAAATGCCTGGGAATACACAGTTGATAATTATAACTCTGAATGTGAATGAGATGAACTTGCCCATAAAACGAAAGCAAATAGCAGAGTGGATTAGAAACCAAAATCCTACTATATGTTGTCTACAAGAAACATACATAAGACAGGCAGACATACATTGAATAAAAATGAAAGGATGAAACAAAATCTATTGGGCTTCAACGGAGAAAAAGAAGGTATGAGTTGCAATCATGATTTCTGAAAGAGCCAAAGTAAAAATAGATCTGGTTAAAAGAGATAGGGAAGGTACTTCCATCCTAATAAAAGGCAGTATAAACAATGAAGAAATATCAGTATTAAATATGTATACACCAAACAGTATTGCATCCAGGTTTCTAAAGGAGAAGCTAGTGGAGCTCAAGGACAAAATAGATAGCAAAACTATACTAGTGGGAGACCTCAACCTTCCCCTATCAGATCTAGATAAATCAAACCAAAAAATAAATAAGAAAGAGATGAGAGGTGAATGAAATCCTAGAAAAATTAGAGTTAATAGATATATGGAGAAAAATAAATAGGGACAAAAAGGAATACATCTTCTTTTCAGCAGCACATGGAACATTCACAAAGATGGATCATGTACTAGGGCATAGAAACATGGCAAACAAATGCAAAAAAAGCAGAAATAATAAATGCAACCATATCAGATCATAATGCAATAAAAATAGTTACTAGTAAGAATGCATGGAGAGGCAAACCAAAAACTAATTGGAAATTAAATATGATTCTCCAAAATAAGTTAGTGAAAGAACAAATCATAGAAACAATTAATAATTTCATTGAAGACAATGACAATGATGAGACTTCTTACCAAAACCTATGAGATGCTGACAAAGCAATCTAAGGGGAAAATTTATATGACTGAGTGCATATATTAACAAATTAGGGAGGGCAGAGATTAATGAATTGGGCATGCAACTTAAAAAACTAGAAAATGAACAAATTAAAAATCATCAGATGAAAACTAAATTAGAAATACTAAAAATCAAAGGAGAAATTAATAAAATCCAAAGTAAAAAAACTATTGAATTAATAAATAAGACTAGAAGCTGGTATTTTGAAAAAACAGATAAAATAGACAAAATACTGGTAAATCTAATAAAAGGAAAGAAGAAAACCAAATTAACAGTACCAAAGATGAAAAGGGAGACCTCACATCTAATGAAGAGGAAATTAAGGTAATCATTAAAAACTATTTTGCCCAATTATATGGCAATAAATATAGCAATCTAGGTGACATGGATGAACATTTACAAAAATATAAATTCCCTAGATTAACAGCAGAAGAACCAGAATACTTAAATAATCCAATATCAGAAAAAGAAATTGAACAAGCCCTCAAAGAACTCCCTAAGATAAAATCACCAGGGCCTGATGGATTCACAAGTGAATTCTATCAAACATTCAAAGAACAACTAATCCCAATACTACACAAATTATTTGACATAATGAACAAAGAAGGAGTCCTATCAAATTCCTTTTAGGACACAAGTATGGTACTGATTCCAAAGCCAGGCAGACCAAAAACAGAGAAAGAAAATTACAGACCAATTTCCCTAATGAACATAGATGCAAAAATCTTAAATAGAATACAAGCAAAAAGACTCCAGCAAGTGATCAAGAGGGTTATCCATCATCATCAGGTGGGATTTATAACAGGAATGTAAGGACGGTTCTACATTAGGAAAACCATCCACATAATTAACTATATCAACAAACTAACAAACAAAAATTATTTGATTATCTCAATAGATGCTTTAAAAGCCTTTGAAAAAATACAACACCCATTCCTATTGAAAACACTAGAAAGCATAGGAATAGAAGGACCTTTCCTAAAAATAATAAACAGTATATACCTAAAACCATCAACAAGCATCATATGCAATGGGATAAATTAGAAGCCTTCCCAATAAGGTCAGTTTAGATCAACATCTCACCCTACACCAAGATAAATTCAGAGTGGGTGAATGACTTGAATATAAAGAAGGAAACTATAAGAAAATTAGGCAAACACAGAATAATATACTTGTCAGATCTCTGGCAAAAGAAAGATTTTAAAACCAAGCAAGAGTTAGGAAAGATTACAAAATGTAAAATAAATAATTTTGATGATATTAAATTTAAAAGGTTTTGTACAAACAAAAACAATGCAACTCAAATCAGAAGGGGAACAACAAACTGGGAAAAAATCTTTATAACAAAAAACTCTGACAAAGGTCTAATTACTCAAATATACAAGGAGCTAAATCAATTGTACAAAAAATCAAGCCATTCTCCAATTGATAAATGGGAAAGGGATATGAATAGGCAATTTTCAGATAAAGAAATCAAAACTATCAATTAGCACATGAGAAAGTGTTCTAAATCTCTGATAATTAGAGAAATGCAAATCAAAACAACTCTGAGATATCACCTCACACCCAGAAGATTGGCTAAAATGACAGCAGGGGAGAGTAATGAATGTTATTGGGATATTAATGCACTGCTGGAGGAGTTGTGAATTGATCCAACCATTCTGGATGGCAATTTGGAACTATGCCCAAAAAGTGCTAAAAGAATGCCTGCCCTTTGATCCATAGCATTGCTGGGTTTGTACCCCAATGAGATCATATATAAAAAGACTTGTACAAAAATATTTATAGTCGCAGTTTTTGTGGTGGCAAATAGCCCTTCAATTGAGGAATGGCTGAACAAATTGTGGTATATGCTGGTGATGGAATATTATTGTGCTCAAAGGAATAATAAACTGGAGGAATTCCATGTGAACTGGAATAACCTCCAGGAATTGATGCAGAGTGGAAGGAGCAGAACCAGAACATTATACACAGAGACTGATACAGTATGGTAAAATCAAATGTAATGGACTTCTGTATTAGCAGCAATGCAGTGGCCCAGGATAATCATGAGGTATTTGTGGAAAAGAAAGCTACCCACATTCAGAGGAAGAACTACAGGAGTGGAAACATAGAAGAAAAACAATGGCTTGAAAACATGGGTTGATGCGGACATGATTAGTATGTAGACTCTTAATGACCACCCTAGAACAATTATCAATAATATGGAAACAAGTCTTGATTGAAACAGGAAGAAATCAGTGGAAATGTGCATCAGCTACTAGGGATTGGGGGGTGGGGGGAGAGAAATCAAGAACATGAATCATATAACCATGGAAAATTTTTTCTAAAAAAATAATATAAATAAAATAAAATGTTCATCATCAAGTTCAAAATTTCCCATATAGTACATATTCCTCATAGATATAACTCTAACTCTCTCTCTCTCTCTCTCTCTCTCTCTCTCTCTCTCTCTCTCTCTCTCCTTTTCTCTCTCTCTCTCTCCTTTTCTCTCTTCCTCTGTCTGACTGCCTCTCTCTGTTGCTCTCTCTCTTTTTGTTCTCTGCCTCTGTCTGTCTCATTCTAATATACTCACTCACAATTTCATTCTCACTCTCACTCTAGCTCTTGCTCTCTCTCTCTCTCTCAACATCTCTCTCTCTCTTTCAAGATTATATATTGATATAGAAGGCTTTGGTTTTCCAGGTACTCTACTGGCCAGTACCTAGATCCTAAGATTACTGGTCTTCGACAGATTTGTAGTATATCAAGTTTGCAAAGAAATAGATTGACCTAATGGCCCAGTGAAACCCAAAGAAAAATTGAACACTTACAGAGAATGTTGGAAGACACCCACATAGATGATTGAAGAAACTGAGAATGTTTAGTTTGTGGGACAAAACAGTTATCTTTAAATATCTGAAGGGCTGCCATGTGGGAAAGTGTTTAGAATTACTCTGTATGGCTCCAGAAGGCAGAATTTAGGATCGAGTAAAAGTTATAGGGAGGTAGATTTTGGCTCAGCATAAGGAAGGACTTCCTAATAATTGGAGCCATTTGAAAATGGAAGAAAAATTCTCTTTTATTAGGAAATGAGCTCTCTATTAGAAGAGGTATTCAACTATAAAACTAATAAATATGTGTGATAATTGTCAGTGAGGATATTTATGCTTTAAGATTAGAAAAATTATGAGGTCTTTTCAGATTTTGAAACTATATGATTCTATGGTTTCAATCTCTCAGCTAATTATCTGATCTACCTAAAAGCCAATATCTTAATTAATTGTTTCATGGAATTTGACTTAATTCCTAAACTGAATTGATAGGTGTTGAGTTATCATATAAATACATGATTATGCTTTTTGATAATGGACTATCTCTAACCAGTCAGCAGGAAATCAAGAAAACTTGGTTATCTCTGTGTTCATAGGGGAAAAATTCCCTAAGAATTGTTATAAATTCAAAATACCATCATGTAAGACTGTGAAACCATGTGACTGTGAAAAGGTTCCTTTTAGATCTGACATTGTCATTTATTGATGTATGAGCTGAGGAATATAATTTCTATTTAGTTGTTCCCTTATAAAAGGGAACTACATAATCTCAAAGACCAGGATGTGCTGGCAAATGTTTAACGACTAGGTCTTTTAGCATTAGGGAAACTGTAAGATTAGGAGTCAGATGACAATGGAGTCTCCCCAATCCCTGTTCTTTGGAGAAGCGGGCAAACTGGCCTGTGGAGCAGTTGGAAATCAGTTAACTGTCTGATTTTGGAGGATATTCTAGCTTGGTAACTTTGGGGCCAAGATGGTAAGTGAATAGAAACTAAACTCCTTGTGAGGATAACTTTCTTTGTTTGTATTACTCTCTCACAGGATGGAAATGTATGAGGTTAAAGTCTTCAGCAAATCTGACCACAGGCCCCCAGGGCAAAGGCAGTTACAGCCCCTGCTAGATGAAATACTTGGTTTGGTGAAAGGAAGGTAGTAAGTATATTCCCCAGCTAACTATACACGAACTCTGTCTTTTCACAAGCTAAATGTATTTAATGATTTCAGGGAACAGGAAAGGGAATCAGTTTAAGGAAAGAGGAGGGAAGGTAATCTGGCTAAAACTGTTAACTATAGGCTATATTCCCCCTGGGGGGAATGTAACTGGAATGGCTGAACTCTCATCTAAGCCCTAAATATTCTTCCTTCTAAAACAATGGTTCCCAAACTTTTTTGGCCTACTGCCCCCTTTCCAGAAAAAATATTATTTAGCGCCCTCTGGAAATTATGGAACTATTTATTGAACTCAGAATAGAATGTAATACAAAAAAAAGAGGTAGGACGAGCTAACATAATAAAAATAACAATTCTACCCAAATTAATTTACCTATTTAGCGCCATACCTATCAAGCTACCAAAAAACTTCTTTACTGAATTAGAAAAAACTATAACAAATTTCATTTGGAATAACAAAAGATCAAGAATATCAAGGGAAATAATGAAAAGAAATGTGAAGGAAGGGGGCCTAGCAGTACCAGATATTAAACTATACTA
>NC_058130.1:342800669-342820026 GCF_016433145.1 Gracilinanus agilis | reverse complement strand
TGAGGTATCACCTCACACCTAGCAGATTGGCTAAAATGAAAGAAGGGGAGAGTAATGAATGTTGGAGGGGATGTGGCAAAATTGGGACATTAATGCATTGCTGGTGGAGTTGTGAACTGATCCAGCCATTCTGGCTGGCAATTTGGAATCATGCTCAAGGGGCTATAAAAGAATGCCTGCCCTTTGACCCAGCCATACCATTGCTGGGTTTGTACCCCAAAGAGATCATAGATAAACAGACCTGTACAAAAATATTTATAGCTGCGCTTTTTGTGGTGGCAAAAAATTGGAAAAGGAGGTTATGTCCTTCAATTGGGGAATGGCTGAACAAACTATGGTATATGCGGGTGATGGAATACTATTGTGCTAAAAGGAATAATAAACTGGAGGAGTTCCAGGCGAACTGGAGAGACCTCCGGGAACTGATGCAGAGCGAAAGGAGCAGAGCCAAAAGAACATTGTACACAGAGACTGACATACTGTGGTAAAATTGAATGTAATGGGCTTCTGTACCAGCAGCAATGCAATGACCCAGGACAATTCTGAGGGATTTATGGTAAAGAATGCTACCCACATTCAGAGGAAGGACTGCAGGAGAGGAAACATATAAGAAAAGCAACTGCTTGAACGCATGGGTCGGGGTGGACATGATTGGGGATGTGGACTCGAAACTACCACACCAATGCAACCACCAACAATTTGGAAATTGGTCTTGATCAAGGACACATGACAAAACCAGTGGAAATGTGCAATGGCCATGGGTGGGGGGAGTGCGGGGGGTGAAGGGGAAAGTAGGAGCATGAAACATGTAACCATGTTAAAAAATGATTATTAATAAATGTTTAAAAAAAAAGTGTAGCCATCACCACTTTCCTAGATTGCTGTAGCACCCACCAGGGGGTGGTAGCACCCACTTTGGGAATCACTGTTCTAAAACCTGAACTGCTAAACTGAAGGTAGACTGTATTTTTGCTTGAAGGTCTGTCTTTGTGGTTAGCTACCAAGGTAAAGCAGCCCTGGCTGTCAGGGACTGAATGTCTCAGCCCAGAGCTACACGAATTGTTCCTCTGCTCAGAGCCAAGAGCCAAGAGCAAAGAGTCAGGCCCTTGCAAGAGAGGTAACCTGGCTTTTATATCAGGACTCCAACTGCCTTTAACTGCCCCTTCTCTTGGAGTTCTGGGGGGCACTATGGAATTCTGTGATGCAGCTTGAACCCCTCTCAGAAATATGGATCCCACAATCTCCAGAAAGAAAGAAAAAGCAGGTACTACAGACTTTTCATTTTAATTTTCATTATTAACATTTTTTCCTTCACTTGCTTAAGTCTAGAAAATCATCCAAACAATAAACCAAACCATGATTTGTAGTGATTGCTATTGTCCAAGGTGTAAATTCTCCCACTGAAAATTTAAGTTTGATATCCTAGAAGGTCCTAGTTGTCTCCAGTATACTCCTGTACCCTTTCTAGTTCTGAAGTTCCACGATTCTATTTCTCTCTAAGTCTTGACAACCTGTCCCACACCTGGTAAAAATAATAACAGCTCACATTTATTTAGTGAGTTAACATTTTTAAGACATCTTTCTCAAAACAACCCTATACTGTGAGAAGTAGTATACCCCCCTTTTAGCTGAAAGTCAAAGAACTAAAGTCACACCCAGTTGGGAGGTTGATAACCAGTATTTGAATAAAGGTCTGTTAGGAATCGGTCCCTATTTACCACTCTTATTTTGGCTCCCTATTTGGTCTTATTTTGAGGTCCTTTGTGCTTCATCTTTCCTTTTATCTCAACTACTTGCTCAAATCCTCTTCTTTCTCAACCACATATGAGATAGAAAGCAACCTGATACACTAATCTCTCACTGAGGTTTCTTATATTAGCTCTCAGGGGTATTTGCATCAGAGGTGTACAGGAAATGCAAAACCTTAATTCAGAGGAATTTATTTCCAATAGATGAGTGCTTATTGAGGGGAGGGAGGGGAAAACATGAAGATGAGCAGACTCTTTCAGAACTCACTTCTCTCCTCAGGCAACTACCTACCTTTTCTGCTGATAATGCATATAAGGCTTGTCTTCACTTTCCATAACGAAATATCAAGTAACATCTGTCACTAGGAACTTGATAAATATATAGTAGCAGGAGTTTAGCATTGTGTTTAAATTTATATGTGTGGTAAAGAGAGGGAGGGCAAATAACCTTGGAAATAATTAGGTAAATTGGTATATTTAGTAACAATAGTTCCTGAATACACTCACTAGGAATTGAAGCTAGTAAGGTTGTGACTTGCCAAAATCAGAACTAAGATAAGAAACAAGGGCTGACTTTTGGTCTACTGCTAGTTCTACTATGCCACACTGTTTCTAACAAAAATTCTTTAAAAAATATTTGTATTCCCCCTCAAAATATCTAGAAGAGAACAATACCTTTATTTTGTATAATTTGCTTGATCCTTTTCTTTAATTGATTCTTTATTTAATTGATCTTTTCCTCTTTAATATTCTCTTCCCTGTCCTCTACTTCCCTCAAAGCATCTTTCTTCCTATCCATACACTTAGTCTTTTTTTTTTTTCATATCATACTCATCAGTGTGAAAGGATCATTAATCATTTGGGGGGGTTAATATATAATTCATCTCAGAAGTAGACTCTTCTCTTTCCAAACCCTCCTAGAAGCCACTGCCAGATTAATTTTCCTTAGGAAGATCTAATCATTCACACCTCTTCTCTACTCAGAAACTAGCAGTGGTTCCCCATTGACCACAGAATTAAGTATAGACTATGTCTGGGTATATATACACACACACACACACACACACACACACACACACGCACACATGTACACATATACATATATTTGTATACATAAATCTCTGTGTGTGAATCTCCTCCTCTTCCATGTACTACATTATACCATTTTACATTCTGACTAAATTAGACTATTTGCTTTTGAATATGGCTAGAATGTTTGGTTTTGACTTGGTTATCTTTTTTTACAGTCATGCTGTTCTCTTTACTTGTACCTTTGTGCTTATATTCCCATTCCTTTTGCTTTCCTTTCTTGTACCCATTTGCTGAAATTTTACTTATCTTTCAAGGCCCAACTCAAGTGCTAGTTCTTCATTAAACCTCTCTGATCTCTCCCAAGGTGGAATTTTATCTTCCTTTGAACCCCAGACTACTTATTTGTACTTTTTTATGGCACCTATCACAACCTATTTTTTAATCTAGCTTTTTATATTTGGCTTTTATCTCCCATTAATAGATTATAAGCTTCTTGAAGGCAGAAATTATGTCTTATTATTCATTTCTGTAACCCCAGCCCTAGCATGGTTTTGTTTGTGGTATATGTACAAAGGTAATCAGGTCAGAAAGAACCACAGAAACTTGATTGTCCAGCCTTCAAGGGCTGTTTGTAAAATTGTGGAGCTGAAAATCTGAAGCAGTTTTGTATCTCAGTCAGGCAATAAGAATGCAAATATTAGCCCAATTTCTTCCACTGAAAAAACCCTCTCCCTCCTCTTTTCCCTGAGAACTGGGACTGAAACACATTACTAGCAATTAGTTCTCGAGCCAAGTATTGAGGTTTTGATCAAAACTATGGTTGACATTTGCTCCTGGAAGAAAGAGAGAAAAATGGTCCATAAAGTTTCTATTAGCTTAAAAAGCAGCAACATCTGCTCTAGCCAGCATACGGAATGACACATAGATTTCTAACCTGAGATAGGAGAAGAATAAGAAACCAAGAGATGGACAAGGAGAGATAAAGAGGCAGAGATAGCTAGACAGAGACAGCTAGAATTCAGCAGACTACTGAATTAATTTTCTTTTACTAATTTGGTAAGATACCTCGGAAGATCATTGCTTTATTTTATTTTATTTTATTTTTTCATTTCTTATATGCTTTATTTACTTTTACTTTATCTTTACATCACAGTCTTTTACCCCAACACCAGACTGAACCTTCCCTTGTGATAAAAAAAATTAAGTCCAAACATCCCACATAAAGACTGTGTCTCACAACATATTTAGCATCCTTTCCAATAGTTGTTCATCTCTCTTCCATGAAAGAGGAGGTTTGTTTCAATATCCCTTTTCTTGGTCTTCACTGAGAGTCTTCCATTATTCAGGATTTGGCTTTCTTTGGCAGGTTCTTTATTTACCTTATTACAATCAGTGTGTCTCTCTAGGTTTCTTTTTCTGTTTTGTTTGCTGTCAGTTCACACACATCTTCTTGTGTTTCTCTGAATTACTTATATTTCTAATTTCTTCCTGCTTTATAATATTCCATTATATTTATATGATATGTAGTTTTATAATGGAGTCCTTCACAAAAATGTTTTCTATGGTCATCCATTCATAGGCACCTATTTAGTTTCCTAACTTAGATACCACAAAGATTTTATAAGTGTTTTTATAGAAGTTTTTTGCTTCTGTCTTCAACTTCCTTGGGGATATGAGATGGTTCTTTGTTTGTGTTTTTTTAACCTAGAAAAGTCACATATACCAGATGATGAGCCCAAGCTCCTATAACAAATTGCTTAAAATAAGCTAAGGAGATTCAGTTATGTACATGAACTGTGCTGAACCTATGTGCATTTTACAAGTGTTATTCCTTTTCAATTCTCTTTTTCACCTTTCTCTCCTCTCCTTATTGCAAACATCTGCAGTTAAAATTCAGGTGTAGGAGTGGTATATTTTAAGTTTTGATATCATCATTACTAGAATGCTGACTATAATTTAAGTATGCATTATCGGAATATAAATAACACTCCCTCTAACTACTTTGTGGTTTTCTCTAGTTACATGATTTCCCCCAAAATTCAGGGGAATTCCAGAACATTTTGCAATTAGTTAAGGATTATATTTCCTTATTTTTATTAATTTTATGTAAAGTGGGATTTATCAGTGGAGCATTCATTGACACTGACTTCAATTTATTCTGATGAAACTGACTGACATCTGTGTGTGCTGTTCATCAGTCATAATTTAAACCATTCTTAATTGCATTAAATGTAAATTAAGACATTCAATTTCAGCCATTATTTTTCATAAAACACTGTGAACTGAATTTTAGTGGGTCATGAGATCTTACATTCAAGATAAATAGGGTAAATTCCAAACTTACCACTGATGTTCATATTTCACCCTTTGTCGACCATTTCTTTTGGAGCTTGCTAGATTGAAACAATTAATTTGCTCTCCGAAGGGAACAAGGATAGCTAAGGAAGATGTAGCTGAAATTTTTAACAAATGATTTTATCATTTTTAGAGCTTGCCTGTTTCCCAAATGTTTTAAATATGTGATTAAAAGTAAACGATATCAATCATTTATCCAAACCAGATGATAAATTGAAATAGAGGTGCCATTATTAAAGTAAGTATTCTCCACTTTGGAATGCAAACCTTTAGGTCACTGGATTTCAAAATCTTATGATTCAATTTTGAAAACAAAATCAAGCATTTTTACAGCCTTATTTCAGATGGAAATGTCAGATACTATTATTATAAATAATTAGCAATAGTGGTATAGTGCAATATAATGTAACATAATTTAGTTTAAAACTACTTTTTCTTTCTATGATAAATGAAAAATTAAGATTTTCTCTTAGCTACATTTGTAGCCATTTAGCTTCTCCTATAAATGAGAGCAATAGACTGTACCATGATAATGATGAGGATATGAATATTAATACTAAATCACATATTTGTACAACATCTTTTATCCCGAAAATATTGACATATTTTACCAGTATCCATAACAATTTGTGAAGGTTGATGGGTATTTTCAACCCTATTTCATAGTTGGAGATTGCATACAATAAGTTAAGTGTCTTATTTAATGGTAAATCAGTCACTTGTAAGATGGAACTAGATACCAAGAGAACTGATTCTCATGGCATGAGAAAATCAGTTGAAGGTTAAAAAAAAAAAAAAAAGAAAAGAAAATCAGTTGAAGGAATTGGGGATATTTGACTGGGCAAAGAGGAGTCTTAGAAGTCATGTAATATTTGTCTTCAAGTATTTGAAAGACTGTCATGTAGAAGAGGCTTAGCCTTGGTTTTATTGCCCTCTGAGGACAAAACTAGGAGCAGTGAATGGAAAAGCAGAATGGCATAATAGAAAGGGTTTACATGCCAGAAAATGGGTTCAAAATCTGCTTGTGGGGGGGCAGCTGGGTAGCTCAGTGGATTGAGAGCCAGGTCTAGAGATGGGAGGTCCTAGGTTCAAATCCGGCCTCAGACACTTCCCAGCTGTGTGACCCTGGGCAAGTCACTTGACCCCCATTGCCTACCCTTACCACTCTTCTGCCTTGGAGCCAATACACAGTATTGGCTCCAAGACAGAAGGTAAGGGTTTTAAAAAAAAAATCTGCTTGTGGCACTGTATGACCCTGGGGCAATGGTCTCTGTACCTCAGTTTCCATAATTTGTAAAATAAGAGGATTAGACTCAAAGGCTAAGATTCTTCTAGATCTAAATACACCATTCTAGGATCCTAATGAAATTGAAGAGGCAAATTTGGCTCAACACAAGGAAAGATTTCCTAATGACCAGAATTGTCTCAGGGTAGAATGGGCTGCTGCCTTGGGTGGTAGTGGATTTCTACTCATTGCAGATCTTCAAGCAAGGGTTGCACTTTTCACCAACTGCCAGCTTTGTTGTTATGGCTACTCTTGTTCAGATCTAGGTTGGACTAAGATAGTTTCTGAGTTCCATTCCAATTTTGAGGGTTTGTAATTCATCTCCTGGTTTTCATCCTTAGAGAAACAAAGCCCAAGACCACTAGTAAGGGACTCAAAAGAAATCAAGTTGTTGGCAAAGCTGCATTTTAACACAAATTGAAAATTTGCACCCATAGTATAGAGACCCCTGAATAGGCAACTGGGTCTTGCTTCCATGAAAGGCTATGGATTTTTGAATTTTTTTTTGCAAGTCCATTCAGTAACAGACCAATGAGGGGAAAAAAAGAAATTCCCTGTACCTTCCTTTGGATTGACCATTTGCTGATGTTTCATCATCCTGTATAGTCATGGTAAGGTATATTGATTTCTTTTAGGTCAATGATACTGATGCTGCTTACCCCAGCTGCCTGGATGCCATCTTCCTTCAATAACAGACCAGATCAAACTTTGCCATCCCATTAAATCCCTGATGCTTCCCAAATAAAAGTTGGTCAACAAAGAGAAGGAAGCCATGCACTCTTTCTTTAGTTACTTGAGCAGCAAAATTTTACATGACTATTATATACGACATTTACATTCACATGTCAGTTCAACTGATAGAGAATGAAGTGTTGCAGTAAGTCTGGAGATGGGTAGTGATGCAATCATCCTGCCCGTTTCTTGCTATTAATATATGTCTCTTACTCATTTTTAAAGATAGCATAAATGAGAGTACTGAATATAAATGGCTTTTGTAAGTCATTCAGGTCAGTGAAGCATGTCATTGTTTGCAACCTGAGCTCCCAAGAGCCCTGGCTGGTTGATAGGGACACCATATATTTTTCTCATAAATAAAAAACACAAACAATATTCACAGTGTTTAATGAGTATTATAAAATAATACTGTATAAGATGAGTTGCCAAAGCTAAAGCCAGGAGCATGTGCTTAATAGGGTGACCTTACCATATTGTCTTTCTAGTGTGCGAAGCCTATATAGGCTGGCAATGTATAAATTATTTCTCCAGATGTACATTAACAAACATTTTAGGATGATTTATTTTTTGGTTCCCTGAAAGATGAAGTAAGTTCTTTAGTATTAGCATTGCTAATGATTTTAATGAGGCATTAAAATGTCGCAGAATTATAGGAACATTTTTCTTTTTTTAATATTATTTCCTTAATATTTCACAGGAATGTTAATGTTAAATTGATTAAAGAACTTGAAAGAATAATCCCCAAAGTGTCAAAGGGCCAGAAAGAGTAAAGGAGTCAGAGAAAGGCAGGGTCTAGTGTATTGGCCAGTCCTGATGGGATGCCCACGCTGGAAAACTCTCCAGGATATTACAGCCTGTTATTTCAAAAGTGAAAACAAAATCTTTTTCTCTACTTGCTCACAGCTCTCCAGCCACAGTCCACAGAAGTTGACCACCAGAGCTGACATATTGATTGCTGAATGGAATAAGAAGAGCCAAATACAAAGTAGCTGTTTCTTGGGAAAGAAATGAAAGAAGGATTCTCACTACTACCCTATCCCACCAAGGGATTAATCTTTGAATGGGAGTACACTGACCCTCTCGGGTGAGCATTAGGATTTGTGTCTCATATGCTTCATTCTACTTGAAGCCAGGATGGCAAGGTGAATCTATATCCCGGCATTTGCATGAGATTCTTTCAGCTAGTTCTTGCTTCATCTGTTGGGTTAAGTTCCCATTACACAAGTTAACATTAGCATGGAGGGAGAGCTTCAGAGCATGCCTTCCCCTCTGGCTGCAGGAGGGTTTTCTGCAGGAGGAATGGCTATCTGGATGCCTAGAAAATAAAGTGCCAACTGTCTCAAAAGGGGACTTGCCCCCAACTAGCAAAGCCGCTCAAGTCAGCTCACACAGCCAGAGAGGAGGACATGCTCTGAAGCCCTCCCTCCAAGCTAGTGTTAACTTGTATAAAGGGAACTTAACCCAACAGATGAAGCAAGGACTGACTGACCTTTGCAGTAGTTCAGCAGGAATCCTGGCATGAAGAGAAACTGTTCTGGGACAGATTCCCCAATGTCACAGGCAAAAATAGCCTTTGTTACGGTTTGGCCACAGTATCTGCTTATTCCCTCCAGGGTCAGAGAAAGGCAAATATAATGTATGCAACTCATCTTTGCTGGGCAGTTGGGAAGGCTTGCTCTATGCTGCTCTTCTATGAGAAAGATATTATCTAGAAGCTTGGTTCTGACCTTGATCAGTTTTGGAGGCTGCTTCATCAGGCCCTTTGGAGCTGGCCACCTTCTCACCCCTTTTGAAGTGGAAAGAGTACCAAATTGGACAGTGGAGGATGCAGCCTTAAAACCTCGCCCTGCCACAAACTTTCTGTAGAACCTTGGGTAAATCACTTAGTCTCTATGGGCCTCGGTTTCCTCATCTGTAAAATGAGAGGACAGGTTTGGATGACCTCCAAGGTCTCTTCCAGACCAGAAAGGAAGCTGATCCTGCCCTTAGGGAGAACAAAAGCTCTTTCTCTTGAGTATCTCACCATTCATCAGACTGTACAGAAAACATAAAACCTGAAATTCAAAGCAAGCTCAAACATTAACTGTTTGAATAAAGATATAATAGAGGAAAGGCTTAAGACTAAAATGAGGTCTTGGGGATGATGTGTAGATTTCAATTATTCCATGTCTTCCCAATCCTCCAAAGCACAGAAAATCCAGAGTTGCCTGTGACCTGGGACAAGAGAGTTACTGTTCAGCATTAGGAAACTAATATCTGCTTAGATGGTGCATGGGTACTTGGCTCTTTTATTGCATTTACTGTTATCATGATAATAGTGTTCAGATTTCCTTTTATGTCTGGGTCCCAAGATCCAAAACCTGGTTCATGCGCTGCCAAATCGGTCTCCTCTCTGAATGCTGGGACTTATTTTTCACCCATTGACATAAGCTGATAGAAGTGTCTCATTCCATCACATGGAATGCCATTTAACTCCTGTGACTTCCTATGTCCCTCAGATCATGTAGGCTGTCAGGAAACCAGACCCCCAGGCCCAGACACGTGCACATACTTTGATTGCAGCCAGCTCCCCTCACCCTGAGGTCCATGTGTCAGAAGAAGTGTACCAAAAATAAACAGGACAGAGATCAAGTAATTTATTTACTCTGAGAAAATCAGAACTTGATGGTTACTTGGGCCTCTAAATACATTCTTTAAAGAGACAGAAGGAGAGAGAAAGAGAACTCACTGAATTAGCAAATCTTTTCCCAACTAAACAGCAATGAAAGGCCAGCTGCATTGAAATGGGAAAATCTACTTTTTTCTCTCTTTGTTAGTTTGTTATTTCAACATACTATTACAGCAATATTTTCACTCTGATCAATTGAGTTTGGTGGAGCTTTCTTTCCATTTATAGAATTATTACTGTTGCATTTAGGTATGTTGCCTCTCAACATTCCAACTCCCAGACTTTGGATTTCTGTTATAAGCTTACGAATAATCTTCAAAAAGAATTCCTTGAAGCCCCTGCTAGAAAGTGATATAAGCAGATGCCAATGGTCCCTGGTCTCTAGGAATCTGTAATCTTGGACAGGCAATATTAAAAGAGATAGGAAAAATAGACTGGCAGGTAAGTGAACCTTGATCAATTAATAAGCAGTTGACTTGTTCATCTATAACAATCATTCAAACTACACGTTGTCTCCCCCTTATAAGTTTCTTCATAGCAAGGATTTGTTTTAACCCTTAGTTAATGCTTAGTAGAGTGCTTGACATATAGTAAGTGCTTAATAAATGTTTCTTAATTGATTGATTGAGCTTGCATTATGTGCCTACATATAATGTTAAGCTCCATACTGAATTTGGAAGATATCTTCACAGATCCTACAGAAGGAGAAAATTAACACTCATGTGACAATTAGGCAGCCCTAAACGTTATGGCATTGTAAATACAAAGAGAAATCTATGTAGCCTGGAATATATGTTAGGTTGGAAGGACTTTGGCAGAATAAATAGGGCTTAGGTTGGTGAGAGGGAGGAAATAGGGAGAAGGAGGAAGCAATGAGACAATAAAGGAAGGAAGGAGGGAGGAAAGGAAGGAAGAAAGAAGGAGAAAGGGAGGGAGGGATTTGGCACATACAAAGCAATAAGGAGGAAATTGGTCTGAAATGGAAAGAATGGAATTCATTCTAATAGTCACCCGAAGGGTTTGGTGCAGGAGGCAGAACCTACTTGAAACGTAGTTGTACTGGTCCAGGTGAGAGATGTTCAGAACCTGATGAGGAAGAAACAGAAGATGTTGGAAAGTATTAACAGGCAGCAGGAGTTGCCAGAAGTTTATATGGGAAGAGTAAAACAATAGAATGAGGACTAGAAAACTACTCTGAGGTTCCTTCCTCAGAAAGTTGGTGATATGCTAGTGTTAGCAATGATGACAAGAAAACTGAACGCTGGGGAAAGTTAGGGAGAGAATTCAGGGAAGAATGGAAAGAAGCAAAAGATTCAGTTAGATCTATATTCTGTCTGAATATTAATAGAATTCATTAACTAATATTAATGGAAATGGATATGAGACCCATGTATCTTGTGTTTTTAGGGGGTAGAGAACAGGACCTAGGATAAAACCTTGGCTAAAAAATAGGAGGAGTTTTTGTATTGATGAAGAAATTCAGGAGACACTCTAGTGGTGGTTTTAGAGGTAGGAGGAAAACCAGGTAATATGGAATCCTGGAAATCACTGCTGGAGAAGGTGACAATTGCTCCAACTTATCTATATTTTATACAAGGCTATGAAAGTAAATGGTATTAGAGAGTGAAAATCTCTTGAAAAGAGCCTATAAGAATGGGGACTCTTTTACTTCCTTTTCTTCCCCCTTCATCTTAATCTTATAGTAAAAGACAATAGTTAGGCTGTTTGGGGATATTGGATGCTTACTTTGGATGGTTTAGATATTGTCCTTGAAAAAAGGTGGCTAAATGATACATAAGAATAAATAATGGAAAAGACTGAACTACAGGTTTTAGGAGGGTTTTAAGAGTGGTAAAGAAATTGTTGAGTGGGTTTCATCTGAGTGGGTTTCAATGAGGAAGAAGTAGAAGCTCTAAGTGACTATTTTAGATCCCAAACAATGTTGTGTATATAAGGAAAGAAACTCTATTTTCAGAGATTGTTTCTGTAGGATGTGACCTCCAGAATAACAGACAGTGGTAACATTTTACTAGATAGATGACCTTGAGCAAGTCTCTTAACCCCCAGGCCTCAGTTTCTTCATCTACAACATGAGAATGAGAAATGTAGAAACAATGAGAATAATGGGATTACTATGCCCAATGAATGTCCAATGAATTCAACAAAAGCAAAAAATATTTTTAAAACATTTACTATGAGTAATATGCAGGAGATATATAGACAAAGATAAACAGTATCTTTTCACAATCAACAATATTCTACTATATCTGTCTAAGATAATTGTGAGGTTCAAATGAAGGCATATATATTTATTTATATGAAATATAATGTATAATATATTTATTTATATGAAAGCCTTTTATAAACTGCAACATGTCATATAAATGCAATTATTATTATCATAAAGAACCTATGTTTGAATAAGAATGGAAGATCAAGAAGAAGAAGAAGATGATGATAACAATATATCAGAGTCTATGACAGAATGCACAATAGTGATTTGTCTTTTTTTTTTTAAGGGGCATCTAGGTGATGCCATAGTGCATAGCGTGCTGGGTCTGAAGTCTCTAGCTATGTGACCCTGGGCAAGTCACTTAATCCTATTGACCTCAGTTTCCTTATTCATTAAATGACCTGGAGGAGAAAATGGCAAACCACTCTAATATCTTTGTTAAGAAAACCCTAAAGAGGGTCACAAAGAGGTGGATACACCTCACCAACAACTTTTTTTTTTTTTAATTCAATTGTTTAGGGGCAGGTAGGTGGCACAGTGGATAGAATACTAGGCCTGAAGTTAGAAGGACCTGAGTTAAAGTCTGGCCTCAAACATTTCCTTGTTGTGTGACCCTAGGCAAGTCACTTAATCCCATTTGCCTAGCCCTTGCCCTTCTGTCCTAGAGTTGTCACTGGGAGAGAAGCTAAGGGTTTAAAAAAATTAATTGTTTAGTGTTCCAAAATAACAGCTGGGATGAGAAAGCAACATTGGAGTTTGGTAAGGTTCTTCTGGAAAGTGGAGAGGAATATCAAAGAATTCAAGAGATCAGAGAAGGCAGATGATGGTGTTGACTCTGAATTATTGATGGTGATTGTGAAAGAATCACACAAAGGAAAATCTTCCAAAGAAAAATGGGTGAGGATAATGTTCTAGATATGCCTTTAAGAATTACTGTGGTTCCTATTGAATAGGAAACATATCACAAGATAGTTTAGATCAGTGATGGGCAAACTATGGCCTGCGGGCCAGATGTGGCCCCCTGAAATGTTCTATCAGGTCATGCGACATTATTCCTAATCTAACAAATACAATGAGTAGGATGCAATACAATGAAACTTCAAAAGAGTCGCCTTAGAAACAGACTGACAGATGAGCATTTCCTTTCCTTTGGCCCCCTCTTTAATAAGTTTGCCCATCACTATTCTAGATGAAGAACAATCTAGTATGATGAACTTGGTTGGCTATAGGCATATCTTGGATGAAAATGAATTCAAGTATGTGGACTTTGTTGATAGACAGCAAAATCAAAGGAGAATCAGAATCCACTGAAATAAGATGGAATAGAACCAATGAGGACAGGTCATTCATTTAGATATTTAACTAGAAGATGAGGGACTTGGAATTTAGTATGGTAGACAATCAGACGTCAAAACTGATGACAAGATTATCATAATGACAATTATTTTTGAAGCTGTGTCTAACCCAAAAGCTATTTTATATCTGAGTGTATACACACATATGTCTGTCCATTCAGTCTCACAGAGAAGCATATACATTTTTGTAGATATGTAAACAGAGCCATAAGATCTGTGATTCCATCATTATGATTCATCCTGTCTAGGACTTAGTGGATAAATCATAGAGTTTTCTGAGACACATTTTTGTTAAATGACTTGCCCAATGCCAGCTGGTTATTATCAGAAGTGGCATCTGAACCCAACTTTTCCTGATGCCAAACCTAGCACCATGCCATGCTCCTCTCCTCTCCCCATCCCCCACAACATACACACTTGGTTCTCTTTGTTTGGGTTCTTACTTCTAAAGTAAGTTACAAGTAAGCACAGAAGATAGATGGCTTGTTCATTATTTTTTACTATCATGTCCAAGACAGTCCCAAATGGTCAAGGTGCCCAACTAAGGTTATATTGAGGACACAGCAAACCGATTTATGCATTACTCTAAATGTATCCTTTTTCTCTAATAATTATAATAACATTTTCTGCTCACTTACAAGGGAAAAGTTTGGACAAGTACAATTTCCTGCTGAAGCCATCATTAAATACCAGAATTTATTATGAACTGAAGGACACATCAACTGATTGTTAGTTCTCTGCTACCAAATGAAGATGTATTATCAGTATTTGTATTAAATATTCTGTTTTAACGTTGCAGATACATATTCATTAGCAGGCAGAATAACCATGTAGTTTGCATTTTGCAGTTGTTGTTGTTTTGGTTTTTTTTATTTCCTCAAGCCAGCACAGATATACAAACTTTGCATCATCCACTGTATGTAATCTCCAATTCTGTCATTCCCATGTAGAAAGCTCAGCTCTCTATTTAGCTGGGCGCTGTTGAGAGAGCTAGCGACGACGTTTGCAGGCCCCTCTGCCCTTGAGCTGTTCCATTAGTGCATGGAAAGCACCTTGCAGCCTGTGACAAGCGCAGCAGATCGGCACTAAATCAAAAATCAGTGCCAGCCAGGGATCTAAGCCACCATGAAGGTCACAGCCATCAGCGGCATGCCATCTCAATCCAAACAAAACACATTGGATACAGGGGGATTTTCACAACTCACAATAGGTGACAAACATGTCATGTCAGAGTAATCCTGTAGAGCAGGGAAACAGGGAGTGACCTTTTAAGTACTTTGGAGTATTTCCTCAAACTTGGAAAAAGCCAGAGGGAATTTTGGGTAATAGTATGAACTGGAACAAACTGATCTGGAAAGATCAAGATTCCAACAAAGATGCACTCTTTCGGTGTCCATGACCATTTATACTCAAATGGACCAACACACACATGTGCTATTAAAAAGGACAGTTTAAAAAAGCATATTTGGTTTGTTTGTTTGCTTGTTTTAAAAAACAAACCCTGAACCTGTTAAGAAGCAGAGACTATGTTTTAAATTGTTGATTTATTAGTTGATTCTGAGGCTTACACTTAATCTCCATCTCATATAAAATGTTAGGTCTTGGGCAGCTGGGTAGCTCAGTGGAGTGAGAGTCAGGCCTAGAGACAGGAGGTCCTAGGTTCAAACCCGGCCTCAGCCACTTCCCAGCTGTGTGACCCTGGGCAAGTCGCTTGACCCCCATTGCCCACCCTTACTAATCTTCCACCTATGAGACAATACACCGAAGTACGAGGGTTTAAAAAAAATGTTAGGTCTTAGTCCAAGGATAATAAAAATTCACTTTTAGCAGGACCCTATAATTTAAGATGGTACATTGGTATATGGAATCCACAACCCAAACCACAGAATTTTTCCATGAGCCAATATGTAGGTTTTTAAGAAATAAACATTATTATAGATGGTGGCAAACAATTTTTAACCCTATTTTCCGTCTCTCTTCTTAGGGGGCGAATTGGCATAGGGAGCTCTTCATAGAGGAATTCTACCTCTACCAAGGCAGGCCACCAGCTTCTCTGCAACTAATTGTCCAAGAAAGTTGCTTAGAGCCCCAAGAATTTAAGAGACTTTCCAGGTTCATATAGCTAGTATGGATCAGAGACTGGTCTTCCTAAACTTGAATACAGTTTTTCCTGACATTGAAGCTAGACCTCCATTTGTTATGCCACACTGGCCACACTGCCTTTCCTATCTCTCAAAAAGCAAAGTGGGAGTCGACTAAGGGGGGATAGAAGGGTTTGGGGAGAGGGAAAGAAATGAAACATGTAACTATGGGAAAATATTCAAAATAAAAATATAATTTAAAAAGAACAAAAATAAAACCAAAGTGGGAGGAAGGTACATCAATATAGTCTGTATATACTGACTATACAGTACTTCACTGTGGTGTCCTTTGCAGTTAATAATTAGTATCCTAGATTGGCAGCAGTTGCTACATAGTCCAAGAAATTCAACTGGATTTGTCTAAATGAACTTGCTTAAATTATCTGCTTTAAAAAAAGGAGGTAATAAACATATAAATCTGTATATAAGGATGTCTGAAGGGATGATCAAGAAAACTCCTGATTAAACTGATTTAAGGGCACACTAAATTGATCAGGACATGCATATATCCTTCCCTTCATATATACATACACACATATACTCATGCACTATATATATTCTATACCTTTTGTGATAGTTTGCCAGACAGTGGCTTCAGGGGCCATATAGAGAAAAAAGGTGCTGTGAAAAGACTGGTTTGCATAATAAAGCTCTCAGCTTTACTTTTAGTAGGACAACTACATCAATTTATATTATACATTATATGTTATATACATTATATGTATGTATGTACATTTTCATGTGAGATACAGCAGAGCATAATGGCTAAGAAAGCTGTCCTTAGAGATAGGAAGACTTGGGTCTAAGTCCTGCTTCTGATTTACTGACCATGTTTTCCTGGGCATCACTTAATCTCTTAGTATTCTAGGGATCTGTCTAACATCCCTAGTAACAGAGAAGGTACCTCTCTGAATTGGCAGAAGGATATTCTCTTCAGGCAGCGCCCTATGCCAATGAACTCACAGATTTTTAAACAGAGTTTCTATGTCTCTAGCTATAAAGATAGATACATTTGAGGAAGTACATTAAGAAGTCACAAAAGGAACACACTGAATCTTGTTAACAATACTGTTTGGGAAAACGAGAGGTAAAATGCCGTTTCGTTTGTCAGCTTCTGATGGGAAGCAGTCTCGATGAGTGAATAACCTAGAAGGGTGCTGCGTTCTTTTCCAACGAGGTTCTTCTACTCAATAAGATTCATCACCCAAGAATTAGCAGCCCATGTAGGGACACGAAGTCATCTCAGTTCAAAAGTAAAGCTCATTAGGTTTCCAGAAAAGAGATTATTTTGAATCAGATGCTTTGTGTTGGACCCACCACCTTGACTTTGGAGTCAATGGTTTATTCATTTTACCCTTGCTGGAGAAGTTCCATGAAGCCCTTTTTAGCACTTCAGCAGAGGGGAGCGGTGTACGTAATGGAAGAGCGCCATCTGCTGGTAGATCCTTCTCAGTGCCCATTTCCTTCGAAAAAGGGGTGAAATCTTCTTTGTACTGAGGAAGATTTCAGAAAGTTTGTGGAAATCTTCTTCTCTGGCCGGGAGCTGCTGCAAGATTTTTGCCCTGTCTTATGTTACAGCTCTCCTTAGGTTAAAGCATACCTTTGAAATACATAATTCATTTTAAATTATCTTTATTACCGATTTCATGGAATCACTAGTTAGCACTTGAAGTAAAATGGGCACAAAGGACTCTCTCCCCACACCGTTCCCCCCCTACCTCTTCCCCCCCCCCCCGTCTCTTTTTGTCAATTAACAAAGTTTTTGTATTCATCATTCATCAGTAGTCAGCCAGGGAGAGTGTGCTCGATTTAAAAGCGCTGGCTTTTCACTTAATGCATCCCATCTGTTTCTGAAATAAATTGCAATAATCCGTGTTTAATTTTAATCAATGTATTACTAAATATGCAAATTATATTAAAAGCCGTGGTTTGAAAAAGCTTTCATTTGTAAATATGGTAGCTTAAAACAGGAAGCATATCTAAAAGCCATTTAGCTACAGTTGCCTCACTCTAACACTGTAGCTGATTTATAAAGCAGATCGCTAGTTGAGCTTTCTCCCACAAGGGGATATGTAAAACTGTTGCATATCAGATTTTGTTAACATCTGATGGGCTAGTGCTAACAGTGTGAGAGGCTCATCCTCAGCAACCATGCCTTTTACATTTAAATTAAGGTATAATCTTATTCCATTCTACAGCTTTCTAATTTTTTTTACACAACTTAACATACGAATTTGCGTGATTGCTTTATGAATCACAGTTAAAGCAATTTAAGCAAGCCTTTCAATCAATCTTAAATTTTCAGTGCCTGATTTATTTGTGATTTGCATAATTAATTGTAGAGGGGATCCTTTGGGAGTCCCCCCTTTTTACCTCCCTATCATTGCTACCAGTTCCTCACTCTCACATTCTGTTTGGAGCAAATGGGGCCAGAGTTCCTCCTAAGCCACTCAGTCCAGGTTCTCAGGCATTCAGAGAAGGTTTAGATCACAGATTTAGTACTGGGAAAGACCCGCTAGGCAATCAAGCCCATTTTATAGATGAATAAGCTGAGGCCCAAAGAGGCATACTAATTCTAGGGACATACAGGTAGCAAGCAAATTGCAGAGCTGGGATTTGAGCCCACAACCAAGTAGTCCTCTTTTTGGTATAATATACTGCCTCATTACACGTCTTCCCCTTTGTGGGCTGTTTCCACAAAAATTTCCTGTCATTCCTGACAGGGAATGAATGAATTTTGAAACTGGGATGTCGGATTCTTCTTTGGAATTGGTCATTTGTGGCACTAGTCCTCTCTGTTTGATTTGCTTAAGAGTTTACCTTAGTAGAGAAATGATGGGATTCTCTTTGGCTTCTGTGTCCTTTTATGTATTTAAGAGTAAAATTGTCTTCAAAGTCGACATTAACCAGCATTTGATCATTAGTCACAATATTTGATTGTGAGTGTGTGTTTTTGTGTTTGTGTATCACTCCCACTGACACAGAAGGTATATGAATGGAGTCTGTCCCCAGTTGTCTCTTCTGACTCTCCCTACTCTAGAGTTAATGTCCTTTTCCATCCATCCACATAGAGCTTTGTATGGGCTCTCTTTACCAAGAATATAATATATAAGCAACAAAGACCACAACTCAGTTACTTTTCAGTGTATTTATCTTTTTGGAAAGCATACACAGGAAGAACTATATAGAGAACTATATGTTGAACTAAACATACTTTGATAAGCAGGTTGGACCTTGCATGGTGTTTTGCCAAACACTGGCTTCAGGGGCAAGCCACTGAGTAATGGAGAACAGAGGATGCCGTGAAAAGACTGGTTTCAACAATAAAGCTCTCCGCTTTAGTTTTAGTAGACTAACTATTCCATGAGACATCTATATGGGGGGGGGGGGAATAAAGCTCTTTGCAGAAATTTTAGTAAACGTACTTTTAGGCATTTAATGTTGAGTAAACAAATTAAAAACCTCAGCCTATGATCCAAAGTCATTCACAAATTGGAAGTGACCTTAGCCTGCCCTAAAAGGGCTAATAATGCAAAAGCAAGTAGAGCTTCAGGCCTCCAGGGATTGCAGAGCAGGTCAGGGAGGCTCTTCTATTGAATGCACCAATCTGTTTGGCTTTGACAGGCCCTTTGTCTGACTCCAGAGAATACTGTAGAGACCGAATCACTAGCAGGGCTAAAGGGGCTGTTATCCTAGTACTTTCACTTTTCACAAGGTTTCTTATCCTTTTCTGTTTTCCTCCCTCCCTCCCTCCTTTCCTCCCTCCCTCTGTTCCTTCCTTCCTTCCTTCCTTCCTTCCTTCCTT
>NC_058130.1:342750028-342800352 GCF_016433145.1 Gracilinanus agilis | reverse complement strand
TTTCTTTCTTTCCTTCTCTCTTTCTTTCTCTTTCTCTCTTTTTTCCTTTCTCTTTCTTTCTTTCCTTTCTCTTTCCCTCTTTCCTCTTCCTCTCTTTCCTTCTCTTTCTCTTATTCCTTCTTCTTCCTCTTGCTTTCTTTTCCTCTGTCCTCCCTCTCATTCTCTCTCTTCTCCCCACTTTCTCCCCCCCTCCACTTTTTTCCCCTCCTATAGGGATCATTTCATTTTGTCTTTATATCTGGTGTTTAGTACAGTGTCTGGAACATAATAGGCACTTAATCAATGGTTAATGACTGATTGGAAAAAAGGACTTTTGCCTTTGCTGGAAAAGATAGATAGTTTCCTGAGCCAGTGGGACAAAGGAAACAGGAAGTGGGAGTTTGCCAGTCATAGAGCAGAGAAAGACACTGGATTGGGAACCATCATTCTCCAGGATCTTGTGATCACAGAATTATAATTTAGTGCTGAAGACAGAAAGAAACCACGATAGAAGTCAGCAAATGCTATAAATCAGGATGTGAGTGATTGTTTTGTTGCTTTCTAGACTTCAAAAAAATGATGGGAGAAAATCTTAATGATACAGATTAAACTTAGAAGTGTGGTATTCCCCTCCCCACCCCCAAAGTAGCCAGTGGTTGAACATTTGCCAGTACACACTGAGAATTTAACAACCAGTTCAAACTGACTCCAGCACATTCCTGTTCGCCATTCTGGTAGCCTTCTTCTGGACATTCCAGCTTATCAATGTCTTCCCTAAACTGTGGCACCTAGAACTGAGCCCAATATTCTTGCATGCAGTTTAACAAGGTAATGCACACTAGTTGTACTGAGTAGGGTAGAGTTGGACTATCACCATCTTATTCCAGTAAGCTCTCTCTTCTACTGTAGCCTGAGATAACATTGGCCTTTGTGACTTCCAAGGATAACCATCTGCATGTTGGTGCCAGGTAAATGTGTTAGAGTCTGTGGCTTATCATATATGAGAAAGTGGGGCAACTAGGTGGCAATATGGATAGAGTAACAGGCCTGAAGTCAGGAAGAATCATGCTTCTGAGTTCGAATCTAGCTTCAGACACTAACTGTGTGACCCTGGGCAAGTTACTTTGCCTCAATTTTCTCACCTCTCAAGTGAACTGGGGAAAGAAATGGCAGACCACTCTGGTATCTTTGACAAGAAAACCCCAAATGAGGTCATGAAGAGTAGGATACAACTGAAATGACTGAACAAGAAATGAGAAAGCTGAAGGTAGGGTGAGAAAAGGTTCTGGCTGGTGGTCCAGATCACTAGCTACCTCGTGATTGGCTCTGCTACAGCAATTAAACTCCTCAGGGTTTTTAATGAATATTAATTCCCTTCAGTGTAGGTCCTCCCCCTACTGCCTCTAGATCCCTGAATTCTAGGATTTCTTATGGTTCGCTATTCCTGCAGTGGTAGATGGCAAGTCTGGTAACAGGGTCTATAGAACTGGACTAAATTTGGGCTTGTAAACTAGGGCCACTTACTGCAGCAGTTGTAATGCAGCTTTTCTGTATGAGTTAAAAGGAGTTTTACAATGAGAAGGGAATTTAAGTAGTTTCTCCCTCCCATTTCAGTTCCTACATCTGGCAGCAAATGCATCTGCAAATTAGTGACTATGTGGCATCTCAGCATCTGGATGGATTAGAGAGAAAGGAAAAAGGGAAAATCCATGAACTAGACTTCCATACCTAAGAGAGGTTTATTAGAAGACATAGCTTCTGCAGACTGCTGGGAGAAAGTGCCATGGCCTTTGAGATCTACATCTAAATGGGGGTGGTGGTGAGGCAGCTCCTACATGGCTTTTCAGCTTTCCTTTTAATGTAGGAAAATTCTCATCTGTGATGTTTTAGGGATGCTTCCTCCTTTTGGAGTAAAGTTTGATCCTCATTGGCTCTGTCTGGTGAAGCTTTTAGACTGTGGACCTTTTCTCAAAATGATGCTTTAAGAACATTAAACAAGGGGACAGCTAGGTGGCTTAGTAAAGAGAAAACAAACTGAGAGTCAGGAGGACCTGGATTCAAATGTGACCTCAGAAACTTCCTAGTTGTATGACCCTGGGCAAATGACTTAACCCCAAATGCCTAGCCCTTGCAGCTCTTCTGCCTTGAATGGCTATTTGTTTCAATTCTAAGACAATAGGTAGGAGTTTAAATGAAGAGAGAACACAAAACAAGACACAGGATTACAAAGGAAACAAATTCTATTTTTCCAAGCATTCATTAAGCACCTACTATGTCCCTGGCACTGTGTTAAGCCCTAGGGATACAAGGAAATGAAGGAGACACTCCATTCTCTCAAGAGGCCCACAGTCTCATATACAAACAGCTTTGTACAAACAAAGCATATGTAGAATAATTAGATAGTTACTAAGGGAAGGCACTAGCTTTCAAATGTACAAAAATGGATGTTAAAAATTGATCTGGAAATAGTTATCCATTTTTTAAATGTTCATGGACTATAGGTTAAGAACTCCACTTTTAGGGATTTCCAGGGTGGTGAATAGGAGAGAGCAAGGTATTATCTATTATTTCCATTTCCAAATCCATACTCATAGAACTTCTTAGCACAGCAATTAAGTAGAAAGTTAAGTAGAATGAAAAATGGTTTGTAATATTTCCTCATTTACTTAGGTCTACTAGAAGGGAGCAAGGGGAACATGGAGAACATTATCTATGATCTCACATGCTATGGGGATGTTTTGACTCAGATGGACATTTACACATGAAATTTCAGAAAATTATAATTGAAGAAATGCCTTTCAATCTGGTTTCAAGAGGGAAAGCAAGAGAAATCAAGAAGCAATTAAAACTACACAGGTCTATAGGATAGTATCTAATTCTAAATTCCTTGGCCAATGTCAGGACCTTGGGTTGGTCTCTCAACTAAGGCTCAAAGGTTAACTTATACAGATACTTTTTGTAACATTCTATATATGAATGTTATCTCAGATTCAATAAGAGTGGGGGAATGAACTTCTAACTCTTCTGAAAGATACTTATGAGAAGAAAAAGCCTAAAATTTTAATATAACAATAGCTAGCATTTATATAACACTTTAAATTTTGCAAAGCGCTTTATGTATAGCTGTGATTCCCAAAGTGGGTGCCACTGCCCCCTGGTGGGTACTGCAGTGATCCAGGGAGGCGGTGATGGCCACAGGTGCATTTATCTTTCCTATTAATTACTATTAAAATTTTTTAAAAATTAATTTCCAGGGGGCTAAGTAATATTTTTTCTGGAAAGGGGGCGGTAGGCCAAAAAAGTTTGGGAGCCACTGATGTATAGTATGACATTTGATTGAAATAGGTATTACTAACCCCATTCTATGGAAGAGAAAATCGAGGCCCAGCAAGGTTAAGTGACTTGGCCAAGATCACACAAATAATAATTATCTGAGAGAGAATTTTCACTCAGTCCTTCATAACTCAAAGTACATCACTCTATCCAATAAGCCACATAACAGAAGTATGTGTAATGTGTGTGACAGAAAATTTTGCCCCTCAAGTACCATTTTAAAATATTCTAAATATTCTAAATTTTACTTTAAATTTTTTACTAATTTTCAATTTCAATAGACTCAAAAATCTACTTCCTTTACTCCATACAAAATTTTAAGACACAAATGTCCTTATACACAGAAGGGTCAAAGAAACAGCAAACTAATCCCTATGAAATAAGCCTCAGCAGCCACAGTTTAATGAGCTCTACAACATCTTGGGACCATTTCTATAGCCCTATAACAAGATGGCAGGAGATGAGACATGAGTAGACAATATCAATGGGTAGCACTCCTCCAGTATCTTTGGTGCCCTCTGACTCAGGAGCCCTCATGGATCTACTTGAAATAACTCCCCTTGGACACAAAATGAAAAAAAAAGGTAAAAATCTTATACTCAGATAACAAACATGAAAACCTCAAACCCATATAGGAAAAAAATGATATATTTCTATTACTTTGCATTTTTCAGAACTCTTTAAAATCATTTCACAAATGAGGATCCCTTGGGCTGTAAGGTACTTAACTAGGAGGGGGAAGGGAGAGGTAGATTGTGGTTGTCTCTGTCACAAACTAATTACGTGACCTTCAGCAAGCCAACTTCTCTAGGTATCAGTTTCCTCAGCTGTAAAATGAGGGGGTTGGACTAGATGATTTTAAAGGTCCCTGGTAGCTCTAAATTCTAATATGCCCTAATATCATAAAATTCCCAAGCAGGCTAAGTGATTTCCTTAAGGACTGACTACACCTTCTTGACTGAGCTAGGGTAAAAACTTACTAAATCCAGATTTCCAACTGTCTCTTTCCTCTGCTTCTCTACTATACTTGAAATGGCAAAGGATGCCATTTATCAAAATCAACTCTTCCGGCAAAAATGATGAGTAGCTCTTTTTCTCCCCTTATTGTCATTTTTTTTTTTGAGGAGGTAGAGGACAAACAAACAAACTTCAGGTAGTCTGGAAGTAGAAACTTTTGGTGAAGTCACCTGAACTGGGTTAAAAAAATCTAGCTTGGGTGAGTTCAGCAGCAATAAGCATCCAGAATTCCCTTACGTTAGAAGCAGAAATAGGTACTCTGTTTTCCTCTTCCCTCTTGACTGTTCTGAATGTGATGGCACAACTGCCAGGGTCTGTGCAATAACTCAGATACAGCATGGTGCCTCAAATAAAATCTTTAGGCCCCAGAAGGCATTTTAGGAATTGGGCTTCCTGCCACTGTATGGTTGCTTAGAACTAAGGAGAAGGGGCTGGTAGGGGAGGGGAGCTAGTGATCCGAGAACTGATCAAGAAATCAAGGAGTCTCTTCCAATTCATGATTGTTCAGGAGGGACAAATTTGGGCCTTTCCTGTTAGATTTTAAAATGTAGCTCTAAGATTATTGTTGTGGAAAAGGAGGTAAAGGCCAGCTGGGTGGCTCGGTGGGTTGAGAGTCAGACCTAGAAACAGGAGGTCCTAGGTTCAAATTTGGCCTCAGACACTTCCTAGCTGTGTGATCATGGGAAAGTCATTTAATCCCCTTTGCCTAGCCCTTACCATTCTTCTGCCCTAGAACAAATATATAGTATTGATTCTAAGGCAGAGGTAAGGGTTTAAAAAAAATTTTTTAAATGAAAAGAGGGTAGAATGCACAAGTAGAAAATCAAGAGAGATTGGATTCAAATCTCACCTTTAACAGTAGCTGTGTGACTATCACTTTTCTTTTATAAAATAACATTTTGTTTTTTCCCCAATTACACATAAAAATATTTTTAGCATTCTTTTAAAAAAGTTTTGAATTCTAAATTCCTTCCCTCTTTCCAATCTTCCCTCCCTGAGATCCTCCCATTCCTCCCTGCTCCCTGAGATAGTAAGCAATCTGATATAGAGTTTACATGTGCAATCATGTGGCAGTGGTTCCCAAACTTTTTTGGCCTACTGCCTCCTTTCCAGAAAAAATATTACTTAGCCCCCTAGAAATTAATTTAAAAAAATTTTAATAGCAATTAATAGGAAAGATAAATGCACCTGTGGCCATCACCGCCTCCCTGGATCGCTACAGCACCCACCAGGGGGCGGTGGCGCCCACTTTGGGAATCACTGATATAGACCATTTTTCTAGATTAATCATTTTGTGGAAGAGATATCAAATGAAAAAATGAGAACAAAGAATGTGAAATATAGTATGTTTCTGTCTGCATTCAGACTTCATCAGTTCTTTCTCAGAGGGCAGATGGTATTTTTCATCATGAATCTCTTGGAGATTATTTTGGATCACTGCATTGGTGAGAAAAAAACAAAACAAAACTATGACCATCACTTATCTGAGTCTTGTTTTTCTCATCTGTAAAATGGGGGATTTTAGGGCCTAACTCCCAGAGCTTTTGTGAGGCTCAAATGAGATAAGGAAAGTAAAAACTCTCTATGTGCTAGTTATTGTTATATAGTGACTCAAGAGAGTCTTTTCCCAGGTATGTAGAAAGATACTAGATTTTAAAAGAAATTGCTCTGCAGGGCTAAGCTCATCTCCCATGAATGAGATTGGCCAAAACCTTCAGATAGACTTTGTTTCAGTTTCTTTTGGCTTGTGTTGTTAATTCTGAGGTCCAATGTTCAATGTGCCAACTGATTCCACAGCTGCTCATTATAATAGGTGACTGAGGAAGATCTGATAATTGAATAAGAAGGGTTTTTGTAAGGCTCAGGACTAAGTAGTCAAGGGTGGCACAATGACTACTTTCCCTTTCCTTCATGAAGATGATCCTTATTCCTCCATGATATTGCTAAACCAGGAAGGTCACTTGGAAGTGTGTAGGGTGGGGGGCCAGCAAGGGTCTATGACAAAGACCGAGATCTCTGATATCCCCACCTGCTCTCCAGTTATCATACATCTGGAGCTGCTCTTATACAGAGGTGTCTGGGCCCAAATATAGATGTAACTGACATCAAAACGGACATAATTCAATAGATTTCCCGGAGAGAAAGCGCTGCTGTTGCCTTAAGGTCTGACATTACTTTTGACATCCTAAATCTCTGTGTTTATGAGAAACATCAATAATAATAACCACCCTTTGCACTGTACAGCACCTTTCTCCCAAAGCTCTGAATGTTTTACAAGCGTGAAGTTCTCTTTGCAGAAGGGAAAGATGAAGTGGGAGAACTTGGCCCAAGGCAATTAAGACACAGAACTCAGCAGAGCAGGCATGGGACATATGTGGGGCAATTTAGGACAGGAAATGAGGAATACTGTATTCAACTGAGACTAAAAGTGGAATTTAGCAAGACAGTCAGTAATGGCCTGACTTGGACAAAGAATTTGTCTAGCTCAAATTAACTATGGTCTTAAAGTGATTCAGAAACATTGGAGCTATTAATATTCTCCAGTATTTGCCAGTAACAATCTAATGTGCTTTGAAAGGCTTGGCTACGAGTCCTTTCATCGACATTGCTCAAAGCAGTCTTTGAATTAACTTTGTTTTAGTTAGTACACATTTTTAAAATGAACAAAAACTGGGGAATAAATAGACTACATTAAATAAATTGAGAATTAAGAGTGATTATTGTTACCATTTGTGATCATATGTGACCAGTGCCATTTGACTGATATCTGCCTACAATAACAATTTTTAGACACAACAAGAAGTCAAATTCTCACCAGAAGAGTTTATTTATTTCATATTGTCTAGTATTCATTTAATGGCCATGGGTATGTCTCCTTACTAAGTTAAATCAACTTAGCAATCATTTATTCAGTGCCTACTATGTTTCAGGGACAGCAAGTACTGGGCCTAAAATCAGGAAGATATCTTGAGATAAAATCTGAACTCAGACACTAGCTATGTGACCCTGGGCAAATCACTTAACCTTACTTGCCTCAGTTTCCTCATCTGTCAAATGATCTGGAGAAGGAAATGGCAAATCATTTCATTATTTTTGCCAAGAAAAACCCAAATGGGGTCACATAGAGTCAGACATAACTGAAATGACAACAACAAGGAATGCTCCTTGTGTTGTGTTAAATGTTGGAAACACCAAAAAGGGCAAAAGTAGTCCTTGCTCTTGAGGTACTTGGAATCTATTGAGGGTTTCATGTGCAAAAACGCTATGCAAATAATATATCTACATCTACATATGGTAAATTAGAGGTAATCTCAGAGGGAAGACATTAATGTTAAAGAGAACTGATAAAGGCTTGAATTATACAAAAAGTGTGAATATGAACACAGTTAGTTACCATCTCAGAAATCCCTGCAAATCTCAGTAATTCTTTTAGAGATTGAAGGAATTGAAAAAAATCAACATAAAAATCAGATAATAGATCTCTTAATTGTCTAGCCTTCTCTCTGTTATTCTTCTTGATCTCTAGGCAACATTTGATAAGACTAACCACCTTTCTATATTAGATATTTGCTTCTTTCTGGGTTGTTAGGACCCTTCTCTCCCTCTCCCTGTCCCTCTCTCCCTCTCTCTGTCTCCCCACATCCTCCCTCCTTTTCTTTCTGTCTTTGTCTCTATGTCTCTATGTCCTCCCCATCCCTCCTTTTTCTTCTTCCTGACTGGACATTTCTCACCCTCCATTGCTAGATCATCATCCATGTACCATTTCTTGGCAGTAGTATTTTCCCCAAACATCCGTCTTCTGACCAAATTTTCAAAAAAGATATTCAGAAAAAAAAGAAAGAAAAGAAAAGAAAAAGAAAAGATATTCAGCAGATTGGTAACTGTGACAAAAAGGAAAATAACTTACAGAAGGGACTGAGGGAAGAAAGGCATTCTAATATACTATTGGTGGAGCTGTGAATTGTTCCAGGCATTCTGAACTAAATTAGAATATTGTTGTCAAAAAAGAAAAATAAAAGAGTATCATTAAGGTGTTTAAAAGAAAATCCACAGAAAGGAACATAGGTTCAGAAGAAAACAGACAAGCAGGATAGCTTTGAAAGTTACATGTTGAATCTTAAATGCTTTTCTAAAAATAGCAAGATGTACAAAATAGAATTGTGGTTTCATATATAATTATCTTTCTCTCTTTTATTTTGCATGTAAAAATTCTCATTTCTGTTTTTTTAAGGTGAAGAAAAAAATTGGAACAAAAAATGTCAGTAAAGGAGATGGGAACAAAAGTAGGTAACTGAAGATGATTACAGAAAAGGGGTCAGTTCTTTAAGAATGTGAAAAACATTGAAAACCCAGAAGAAGGCCTTATGACAGGGAATGTTATCCACCTCCAGAGAAAGAATGATTAGAGCCAGGTGCAGATCAAAACATACTATCTTTCACAAAGATATATTAACAGATTTCTTTTGAGATTTTGATTTTGTATGAGTGTGCTCTTACAACAATGACCAATATGGAAGTGTGCCTTGCATGATAATATAAGTATGGTCCAGAACAAATTGCTTACCATACCCAAATTGGAGAGGGAGATGGTTTAGATCTTATGATTTTGGAAAATACATGTTGAAAATTGTTACTACATGAAATTGGGAAAATAAAATATATTTGAATTTTAAAAAATAACACACACACAAAAAAAGATGTCTTAAGTGCAATATATTGCCTTAGGAGATAGTGAATCTCCTGATCCTAAAGTGGAGCAGATATTATGATTGTTAGCATTCCTGTTTCCTTACTTATCTTGGGTTTCAAATTCTAATATGAAGAGCACTTTCCTTGGTAGAAAAAGAACAAGCAAAAGAATAATGGAGTAGTTCTGTCTTTTTTCTCTGTTGCTAGTTATTGTCCCATCAATCCTGAGCAGTCTTGCTATTCTTTCTCTGATTTTCCTCTTATATGCAATATAGTAAAGCTTGTGTTCTCTTTTTGCTTCTATCTTCTTTACAGAAACTTTTAAATCTTTTTAAGAAACACTCCCCAAATGAGCATTTTTACATACAAAATAGAAAAGAGAAAGATGATTACATATGAAACCACTATTCCATTTTGTACATCTTGATTTTTTAAGCATTTAATAAATTCAACCTATTACTTTCAAAGCTGTTCTGCTTATCTATTTTCATATGAATTTCTGTTTCTCTCTGTGAATTTTCTTTTAAATACTTTAATCAATTATTTTCTTTTTTGGCAACAATAAACCCATTTAGTCTGGAATAACTAGACCAATTCACCACTCTATCAATAATATATTAGTTATAGAAATACATTTTGCATGATTAAACATGTACAATTCTTATCATATTGTTTGCTTTCTCAATAGATGGGAGAGGAGCTCAAGGGAGAGAGAGAATTTGGAATTCAAAATGTAAAAAAAAATTGAATGTTAAAAATAAATTATTTAGCTTTATAAACAGTATATTAGTGTACCTTTTTTCCCACAGTCTCTCCAGTTTTACTTTACTTTGCCAGTCTGCTGCACAGCTTTAAAAAAATTTCTGAGGGGGGCAGCTGGGTAGCTCAGTGGATTGAGAGGCAGGCCTAGAGACGGGAGGTCCTAGGTTCAAATCTGGCTTCAGTCACTTCCTAGCTGTGTGACCCTGGGCAAGTCACTTGACCCCCATTGCCTACCCTTACCACTCTTCTGCCTTAGAGCCAATACACAGTATTGACTCCAAGACGGAAGGTAAGGGTTTAGAAAAAAAAAATTTCTGAGGTGGTCAGAAGAGGAATGCTTGGGAGAAAAAAATGCAATGGTCTTTAAGTAGCATCTAGACTATCACTTCTAGAAGATGGGAAGGTGATGACAAGTTTTATGGTTCAAGTAAGAGTTGGACTAGATACCCTTCAAAATCCCTTTCCACTAAGGCTCTATGATTCTATGAACTTTGGCACTACTTGAAAATTCTTATTTTGTCTTTCTTATTACATAGGAAGCCTATATAATAGATTTTGGACTTTCCACAACCCTTTCATCCTGTGCCCCAGGATCAAAGTTGTAAAAGGGTCTGATACTAGCTGGATTTCTATAAGATTTCCTTATTGGTCAGTGTTTCTAATATTTCAACTCTTGACTACAGTGATCACCAACAAAAATATCATTTAATGTATGAAATATGAGCTTCAAAACTTATTTATTTTATTTCAAGATCTTACCTAAACCTTTTTCAAAAATCCAACATGGATGGAAATTCTCTTGAACCATGAGTAGCACAACACCCAAGCAAACTCTCATGGAAGGTCACCTGATTATTCTTTGTTAAGCGTAACATAAACCCTCAGTACAGGCAATAATCAGATGGTATTTCTATTGGGCACATGGAAAAGTGCTAAGAGGACATCCATCATATAACCTTGGACCCAATGCTTGGATGCTTCCAACTGGAAGAAATCTTTTCCTACTTAGACACATCTTGCACTTTTTACATTGTAAAAAAAATTAATAGTAAAAAATAATATGCATAATGGGATCTTGTAGTCTCTTTCAATCAATTGTGTGACTGTAAAGATATACAATTACTCAATCAATCAATGCTTGCTCTAACAGTGGTTCCCAAACTTTTTTGGCCTACCGACCGCTTTCCAGAAAAAATATTACTTAGCACCCCCTGGAAATTATGAAACTATTTATTGAACTCAGAATAGAATGTAATACAAAAAAAGTGTGACCATCACCACTTTCCTGGATCGCTACAGCACCCACCAGGGGGCGGTAGCACTCACTTTGGGAATCACTGTTCTATACCATCATGCCAATCCCTGGGGATACAATGACAACCACAAAGCACAAAACAGAGACATAAGACTAGCTATTTTTGTTCATATCTCACCTCCTTTCATTGTTCTGTAAGTTCCTTGAAGTCAGAGACTATGAAGATAAGTTAAAATTTTTATTCAGTTTCTTTTTGCTTCTTCATCAAATTCATTAGTGTTTAGGTCCCCAGAATTTAGTTCTTATGAACATACCCTCACTCTTGAACTATTTTTCTTTGTATAATCTTAGACCAAAAGAATTTAAGCTTATCTATTTTCTGACTGCTACCAAATGTATTTTCCTAAAATCTTGGGTGTGTGTTAGGCTTTGTCCATCTTTTCCCTCCTTATCTCAGATGAAGTCAAAGGTGTTATGGTCACTTCCTCCCTAGATTATGACCATTTTTACTCTGGGAGCCAATTCCTCCTCACTGGTCAAAATCAGGTATAGAATTTGTATTTATGTTATTGTATTATTGTATTTATATGAGTTGTTGGATTACCCACTACTATTGTTCTCCTATTTTATACCTGCTTCTTTCTGTTGCATTTGGTTTAGCAAATATATGTGGGCAATTTTCTCCCTTCCCTTCCAATTCTGGCTCAAAACCCAAATATCAGAATTACATGTCTCTAAGAAAACATGAACCTTGTTCTTGGACCTTGTTAGCTGCATTCTATCTTTAACCAAGAGCTTATCATGCCTATCTCTTAGGCCATGATCCTAAGAAGCCACATTTTATTTCAGATCACCATTTTTGCAGCTTCTTATTCCATTTATATGCCCTTTTTTCTCATCTAATATTCTATGACATCAAGTAGTTCTATTTCTCATGCCCAACTTCATGATCCCTAAAGAATCTCTCCAGAATGAGAATGAGGTGGTTCCTCAGCTTTGTTTGTTTTAATTTTAATTTCTCTTTTTATGTCATCATTTGCTCCCAAGCAGTTAAGAGAAATGAGTAGTGTTTGGTAGATTTAATAAATCTTGAAAAACTTTCTGTTGTGATTCAGTCACAACTCCCAAGAAGGCAGCACACAACATATTTTGCCATATTAAGTCATATATGACCACATATACTTTCCATAAGGAGTTCAATAACATTTTCTTCTACCTGGAACAGTCACAGATTGTTTTGAACCTGCCAGTTCTTACCGATCTTTACTATCCCATGGAATACAGGATATTGTTTCTTTCTAGAAAGATCCAGGTCCATCCTCTGGCCTAAATGTTATATATCCATTACTTAACTCCAGGAAATCATGTGTGTTCTTTTTCTTTATCTCTTTCTATATTTTTTTCTTTAGGAAAAACTTGCTTCCAATTCCTTATCCCTACACATGAAGGCAAGCATCAGGCTACTCTGAATTGTAAGATTTAGTTTGTAAACGCTGTACAAACATAGTTTGAACTGTCAGCTAATACATTTGGGTTTTTTCTTTTTTTTAATTTTTATTTTTCTTGCCATGCAAAACATAATTCCATATTGATCATTGTTCATACATATCCCAAACCTCAAAATAAAAACATGAATACACTGACGTGAAGGGCAATTCCAACACTTCTTTCTCTGAAGGTAGATAGCATTTCCTATCATAAGTCCTTCAGGATTGCCCCAGATCATTGCAATGCTGAAAGTAGCCAAGTTTTCACAGATAATTATTGTATAATATTTTTGTTATTGTATACAGTGTTCTCCCAGTTCAACTTATTTCAATCTTCATTATTTCCTGCAGCTCTTTCTAGCTTTTTTTCACATCCTCTTGTTTATCATTTCTCATAGAACAATAGTATTCCATCATCAACATGTACCACAATTTGTTCAATCATTCCCCAATTGATGAACATCCCTTCAATTTCTAATTCTTTGCCACTACAAAAAACAGCTGATACATTTGTTCAAACGTCTGTATAAGCTGAAACAACTGCTCCCTAGACAACTGGATGCCCAATCATCCTCTGATTTTAAAAAATTGGATAATCTAATCACAGGTCATTCAAATTAGTTTTCTCCTAGTCCCTTGGGTTTAAAATGAATGGGTTCTTACTACATTGTGGCACTGTAAGTTGATGTTCACTATTCACAAATTGTCTTACTGGACACTAATTAGATCTGTATCCTTTAAATTCAATTTGACTTTTCCCCTCCTGTGTTCACTGAAGGCCATTTTTCACCATGTACAAGGCTACAGTACTCAGAAATACTCCTGAGGCTTGTATCCTTCATTGTGGCTCTCATTGCAGAGTTTTCCTAGGGTAGAGCTCTGCCCGGAGGTAATGTTAGATGACTAACAACAAGCAAATCATTCAAGCATTCAATCATTACAGCCTTAAAATGGGAGTGCAATTCTATTGTTTCACCTTGCAAGTTTGTCAAAAGGGATAATAAATTATGTAAATAATTTCTGCAAATAGGAAGTCCTATTAATTTGGGCACATTGGAGGAGAGAAATCGTGTTTAGATTTTCCTAAAGAGTAGTTAAGCCAAGTAATTTCATTTTGTCTTTCAAAGGCATGATAGATATTAGCATTAGGTTGACTTTTAATTTTAATTTTTTGAAGTTGATCCTGAAATTAATTTGTACTTTCTTATCAAGGCAGTAATCAATTTTTACTGCACCCATTCCTCACTACCAATTTCTTCTTGAAATAGCTGCAAACTAGCTTTAGTCTCATATACTTACTAAAGTTCTATTCTCAATGATCTCTAATCATCTTCTTGACAATTCTAATAACCTTTCCTCTGTTCATCTTGACTTCTCTTCAATGTTTACACTTTTGATTAACCCTTGCTTGAAGATTCCTCTCCTTGGCTTTTGTGGCACTATACTCACTGCATTTTCCTTCTGTCTGTGTAGTGGTTCCTTCTCTGCCTCCTTTGTTGGTTTCTCTTTGTCCACCTACCCCCCCCCCCCCCCCCCCTAATGGCACCCTTGAATCTCAGTACTTTGCTCTTCTGCCCTTTTTTCTCCCCTCTTTTGCTGCATGAACCACAATTTCCTCTTGATTTCACTCAAATACCTATTCTGATGCCTCATTGAAGTGTAGAGGTGATTGGGTTTTAGAAGGCTGGGCCAGAAGAGCACAAGATCTGGTAGGTCCTACTAAGGTACAAGTACAAGCCTAATGATGGAGCATATCTGTTTAGCTGAGGATCAGCCTAGCTTTGTCCATATAGACATCATCAGGTTGACTTCTCACACAACTCTCAAAGCTGAACTATGAACTTGTGGGATTGTGATTTATATTATAGAAGGGTGTAGCCTGATGAAATTATGCATCTTTGAGAGGTAAATTCTCAGCTCTGACCTCTAAACCAAGATATATGTACTGATGAACAAATTCAGTTAGCTGCCTTTTCAACATGTATCTTGTTCTCTCTAAGCAATGTGCATTTTTCATATACGTGGATTATTTTGTTGATCTCTTCGGTGCGTTCTAAATCTCCTTCAGATGGTCCTATACAGTTCTCAATGGAAGAAATCCAAGCTTTCTAAAGCTATATGAAAAGAAACGAGAGAAATTCAGGTTAAATAACTCTGTAGTTCTCATCAGATTGGTTAAAATGACAAAAAATGAAAAAAGAAAGTTGTAAGAAGGTCTGTGGAAGAACAGGCACATTAATTTGCTGTTGGCAGAACTGTGAATTGGTTGAGCCATTTAGAAAGATACTTGGAACTGTAACCCCAAAGTCACTAACCTGTATATGCTCTTTGTTATAGTGAGTGATACATATCTCTCTCAAAGATATAAAAAAGTAAGCACCCATACATATAAGAATATTTATAGCAACAATTATTACTGTAGCAAAAAACTAGAAAGTAAAGCGAGTTCCCTCAAACTGAAGCATGGTTAAACAAAATATAGTATATGAATATAATCAAATATTATTTTACCATGAGAAATAAAGAAAGTAACAGGTTCAGAAGGACCTAAGGAGGTTTGTATGAAATGATCCAGAGTGAAGTGAGCAGAAACAGAAGAAAAAATTATGGTAACAAAACAATGTAAAGAAAAATAACTCTGAAAGACTTAACTCTGATCGATACAGTAACCAACCACTATTCCAGTGATGATGAAATGTGTTATCCATCATATGACACAGAAAGAGAGTGGTGGGATTGAAGAGGAAGACTGAGACATTCATTCATAGACATGGCCAATGTATATATTTCCTTTGTCTAGCTCTGTTTATTTGTTACATGAGTTTTTTAATTGAGTGGGATTTAGAAAGGAGAAGGAGACTAGAGATAGAAGATCATAAACAAAAAAATAAATGGAAGAAAACAGAAGGAAGTTCAAGAGACCTAGACAAGCAGGACAGCTTTGAAAGCAACATATTGAATTTGTTATATTATATTTTAAATGTGAACTATATAACAGAAATTAATGTTTTCATATGTAGTCTTTTATCCTCTGTATAGAACAAAAAATTTTTAATAGAATAAAAAATGTTGTATAGTGTTCTGGGGAGTTTAATAAATTCTTACTGACTTGCTGTGGGGCTTGAAGCAATCAGCACAATGTCATCCATAGACAGGAGCAACTGGAGAGCCTCCTCATCTATAGGCAATCCCCCTTCCATTTGTATTTTGCAAAAGTCTTACTCTTTAGACTTATTTGACTCCAGAGAGCAGAACCAGGAACAATGAGGAAGTTTCAATGAAGAAAATTTAGACTTGATGCTAAGAAAAAATTCCTAATAATTAGGGTGATCCCAAAGTGTGATGCACATCCTTGAAAGATGGTGAGTTCCCCCTCTTCAGAGAGCTCCTTTAAGCAAAGACTGGATGACCTCTTATTAGGCATTTTATTGAACTAGGTGAATCCTAAGTCTATGATTCTATCACAATAGTAAATTTCTTTACCAAGTATATCTCCTTTTAACATGTCATGCTTTGCTTCATTTAGAAGATAAAAGGATCACTGAATCAAATCATCTCTGTTGTTGCTTTTAATGTGCATAGGAGGCTTTATTAAGGAAGGACTTTTAAAGCTGCATTTTGCTTTCTCAGGTCAAATTTGTTGTTATAAAAGGCATATTGAGATGATGTATTCTCTATACTTCTCAGTCAATTGAATGATTCATGGTGATGGATTATACTGTAGATCATCTGTGAAAAACCATTTGTTCCCTTCTCATAATTTAACCAAAGAAATTCTTGGTGTATGAATAGATTATTCTCAAAAATTTTATCAATTAAAAAAATAGGCAGGTGGATTGGGGAGACAGAAAGAATGGTGAACTTGAATCTACAAGACCTAATCTGAGTTCAAATATTTTCTCTGCCATTTATTTTGTGGTTTCAACCAAGTCATTAACCTCTCTGGGTCTCAGTTTTATCAACTGTAAAAGGAATTAGTTGGATTAGTTGACCTCTTAGACTACTTCCAGACACAGGACCATGTATTTCAGTAAAACAATCATCTATGATTTTATCTTTTTTTTTTTTTAAATTTTTTCCCTCTTTGAGGTATCTTGAACACTTACACCTGAGGGCCTTTAAAATTAGGTCATCTCTAGAAGTGATTTCCATTTGGATAAATCTACCCATTCATGACTTTTTTTGAAGAATATTTTCATTTCTACAATGGGTCTCAAGATCTTAGAGCCCAAATGTAGTGATTTCACTCTAACAGATGACAAGAATGGATTATATCCACATTCATTTATTTTCCTCCTAATTTAGTCTAGAAATGTTTTTGGGATGATTTGGCTTAGTTGGATCTCCTATCAACCTTTGGGTTTGTTTTCCATAATTTTCTGTAATCTTCCTCCATATTGTTATGGCATTGGTTTGTATTCTAAATTCATTTTTTTCTTGGTAAGGAAAATGTTGTCTATATTGGCTAAGGTGGTTTCCAGGTAGTTTTGACATCTTCATTGTAGCAACTATTTTCTATTTATTAAATTTCTCTAAGAAACAGTGATTATCATTCTGAGGGACAATTTGGAACTCTGCCCAAATGATATAAAATTATGCATACGTTTTGACAGAGAAATACCCCTGAGTCTGTGCACCAAAGAGATTTTTTTAAAAAAGGAAAAGGACCTATATGTACAAAAATATAGCAACTTTTTTTGTGATAGGAAAAAACGGGAAGTTAAGGGAATGCCCATCAAGTAGGGAATGACTGAACAAGTTGTGGTGTATGATTGTAATGGAATACTAGTGTGCTATATGAAATAGCAAGCAAAATGGTTTTGGACAACCCTAGGAAGACATGTGAACTTATGTAAAGTGAAGTAAGCAGAACCAGACGATCACTGGACATAGTAATAGTAGTATTTTAAAAATGATCAACTAATGAAGACTTAGTTACTCTGATCAATAGATTGATCCAAGACAATTCCAAAGAACACATAATGAAAAATGATATCTACCTCCAGAGAGAGCATTGATTAACTCTGAGTTTAGATAGAAGCAGAATTTTTTCACATTTTTTATTTTTCTTATTTTGGGGAGAATTATTTTGCAACATGATTAACCTGGAAATGTATTTTGTATGACTTCACACCATATAATTGCTATTATATTGCGTGCCTTCTCCATGGGTAGAGGAGGGACTGGAGAGAGAGAATTTGGAATTCAAAATTTTAAAAAGAATGTTAAAAATAAATAACAATAATAACAATGGTAATTAAAAATAGTGATTTTGTTGGAATTGCAGTAACCCTCTCCTTATCTTTAGTCTCCTCAATTTTGACCTTTGTTCTAATCAATCATTGATCTTCACAGACAGCTGAATTTGAAATGACATATATCTATAACACTCTTTTTTTCTGTTTAGCAAAATAAAGTCAATTTCATTTTGGGGTTGGAAGGTGATATTTGGCATTCACAATATTTCCAATTATTCAATTGTCTTCTCAAAGCACATATTTATGTTCTGTAGTTGTAAGGCTTCCACTAGTCTTAGGCCACTTTCATTTTTCGATGCAAAACCATATTTTTCAAACATATTTTTCAGTCTTCCCTTGAATTTATATCCCCATTGAAGTAGCCAAGTATCAAAGTAGATATTGATTTGGTTTTGAGCATCTTGTCAAATTTCTGCAGAATTTCTCCACTTCTTCAACCTCTGAAACAGATCCATTAATTACAATTATATTCATGGTGAACCCAATTGTCAATGCTTATCATGAACACTGCAAAGTGAGATAATAAATGTCCTATGACATGACACTTCTTGTTGCTCCTGGGTCCGGGGTAAAATCAATTTACCTTGCCCCTTAGATGCACTTAATAAATATTTGTTGAATTGAATTAATCCCCTCCATCTCCATTGTTCATCTCTCCTGCAAGATTTTATGAGTCAACTTTCCATTTAGCTAGAGTCTTTTAATATCTTCTAGTTTCATTTATAGTGCAAATGTTAATATTAGAATTTTAATAATCTATTACTCTTGGACTAGGATCTCACATTTAGAGTTCCATTATTTTAAGATAGTATAAAAATAATGTGGTTTTTAGCACTTTGTGCTCATCCTTTGCCTATAGAAGTAGAAGGGCATCTATTAATAACTGACAGTCACTTTGTGTTTTATTTATTTTACTTGTTTCCATGGCTAAAGAATTAAAAATTAAGTAGACATACTGGTGATGCTGAGCTTTCCCATGATAAACTGAACCAGTACTTATATAGCAAGTAAAGTCTGTCACTGGGACTATATCTGAAACTTTTCCAGCTCAGTAGAATTTGGCAGAGCTTATACTTAGCTTGCATGATCTTTGAGTGCATGATTCACCTGCACTGACAAAGAGGCATCAGAGTGGAATCCTTAATAGTTTTGAGAATAATTCAGATTTGGATGTTCTCACTGTTATGGAATAAGACCACTTTCTTAGGCCAGATTACTCAAAGTTTTCATTTTTTAAAAAAAGTTGGCCAAGATGGGAGAAACCTCTTAGGAAGAGGTTTCTGGCCCTTAAAGAATTGAATTATATATATATATAATATATATATATTACATATATATGCACACACACACACACACACACACACACATATATATATATATATATATCAGCAAACAGACAAAAACCTAACAATGACCAATAAGCTATTAAACTATTAAACTATTATAAACTATATAAACTATTATAAACTATATAAACTATTAAACCTAGCAACACCCTTACTAGATCTCTACCACAATGAGATCAAAGAAAAAGGTGCAGGACGCATATGTGCAAAAATATTTATAGAAACTCTTTTGTGGTGTCACTTTGCCCAAATTATGTAGGATCCAGTCTTTGAGAATATGCTAAATAATCATTAGTATAATTAATACACCCAAGCATAAATTAATCTCAAAGTTTCCTGAAATTTCATTGAAGAAAAACAAATATAAAAAAACAAAAATAATCAACACATCAAAGAAATTGTATGAATAAAGTAAAATTTTGAGTTTTTCAATACTTTGTTTTCATTCTAATACACATTCTAATGCATTTGAAATCACTCTATAATACTCTAAAATGACAGAGGAAATATTACAAGATGCCCTATAATACAGTAATTCAATATTATAAGAGGTCCCATAATAGCACACTCAGGCAATCTATTTACTTATATTGACACACTCAAAAGTTTAATGATTGAAACTAGGGATCAAAAGTGGATTTGAACATTCTGTGTTTCAGGTCTGTTCAGAAGCTAATTTCCAAGTTGAATCTGAGATTTAGTGCTTGTAGATCTGGAATAGTAGCAAGGCTGGGGAAGGAGGATGTATTAAGATAATGGGAGTTGCAGAGGGTCCCAGAGGTATGTGTAAAATGGGGGGAGAATAATAACACCTATCTCCCAGGGTTGCTGTGAGGATAAAGTGAGATAATATTTGTAAGGCACATTGTGAACTTTACCCTACAAATACTAATTAATATTATTATTATCATTAATTATAATTCCACCTTTTCCCTTCTGCTCCATGGATGGAGTCCAGGAAATTGTTCTCAATTTCACAGATGGGCTAGTATCTTCTTGGGTGACTTGTAGCAAATTCATTTCTTGGTGATCTGGTTTCCTCTTGTGTAAAATGAAACGAACAATACTTGCAACTTGCCAGTCTCCCAGGGATTGTGCGAAAACTGGTGAGTTAATATGAGAAAAGAGCTGAGATGCTGATTTAAAAGTGCTATTATCAATCATTGTATTGAATAATTTGGTCTAGAATAATGGTTCTAGAGAAATTACTAAAATAACATTAATGCAGTTTTACGTATAGTGTAGATACTTCTTCAAGTTATGCCTGTGATCTCAAATTTAACTAATCCAACCTTATTTAATCAGCCCAATTCTGAATTGCCCTGAAACCCAATCACAGAGTAATCTTGCTTTATAAGGGTGAGATAGTCAGATAATTATCTTGGCTTTCTGATCTGACTGTTAGTTCTCTAATTATGCAGTTATTCCCAGTGAGACTCTGCATGGGCACACTGAAAACAACATGGTAAGTGACCTTTAATGAAAGTAATTTATAGATCTGTATTTTAGGAAGAGGATTTTTTTTTTTTTTTTTTTTTGATGTTGAAACTTGCTAGAAAATGCTAAATTTTAATTTAGTGCAAAACCATGTTAAATCCAGAATGATTTTCTCTTAATGTCTGTTTCGTAATGAGTAACATGGGGGCTTAGATTGGACAGAATCTAACAATATCTGTGACATAGCTTTTTTTGGTGAGGCCAAGCAAAAAAGTAATACAATTTTTTTTAATGATTAGGAAAGTCATAAGTAAAGCTTAGGTGGAAAATATTAAATACAATTTGTGGCTTTGCTGCAATTTTGTTATCAGCATTGCATTTCACACAAAAACGTACACTCATCAAATGAAGATTAAAAATGAAAAATGTATTCCCTTTAACTTTACCGTTTAAATGTACCCGTGACTGGTTCTATCAATAATGCTTATAGCTTTTTTTTTTAAACTTAGCACAAGTCTTCCCAAGAAGCTATTCTCAAGTTGAATCCTAAATAATTAGTTCTCAATAAATATAATTTTGCTTGAATCTCTCAGTACATTAAGTCAAAGATAATTCGATTAGAGCAGTGGGTAGATTAGATTTGGGAAGCACAAAGACCTAGTACTTAGTGTACATTGTAACCTACACCTTCAATTTAATTATCATGTTGATTATTTAGCAAATAAAGTGAATGCAAAAATTAATGTCCTTAGAAAGTCATGTAGATTGTTGCCTGATCAATGTCAGCCGTTTCATATAGTCTAATTGATTATGGTGTCTGCTACTTGAGTATAATTTGATGGATTTGAAGCAGTGTTTTTTCAAAATACTTTGGAGTGGACTGATTCTATATGCATGCACTTAGGACAGTAATTTAAATAAGTTCATTCCACCAGATAACACAGGACATTACATTATAGTTTATGGAAAATTATTTTTCCTTTTCTTATTCATCATCGGAAAGTTATTCCTGGAATTAGTTTGATATTCAAATAATTGCTGAATATTCAAATTCCATAGGTCAATATTAATTACACAGAGTGCTAAGACTATTTTACCCCAATGTCGCAGCATTTACTTGAAGACTTCAAAAAGCAACTTACAAACACCAAATTAAAAAATAAAAAGATGAACCTTTCTTTGAAAGTCAGAGAAACTGATGTTTGGAAGGTTAAACAATTTCCCAGAGGTCACAAAGAGAATCAAGGTTGCAACTGGAAATAAAATATTCTTTTACCAAGGTCATTTACAGTTATGTTGTTCTTATAACCTAGTTTAAACTTAATTGGATTCCCTCCTCTCCTTGTCCCCCTACAAAAAAAAATCCTTTTTTTTTTTAAATTTTGTACATCTCGGGAAATTTTAGTTTTATGAGCTGTTATTTAGATACTTATAAATCTTCTAAACAGCTTCATTTAGACTTTAGAATAAAAAAAAAGCCACATTCATGGTGAGAAAAAAATCTCTAAAACAAGCTAGTGTTTTTTAGTAATTGAATTCATCAAGGAAAATGAAGTGAATTTTTGATAATTAAGGTTCTGATTTGTGCATTATAAAAATAAATGACTTAGAAAAACAAGGCTATAATGCCATCTGGGGGTTTCTAGTGACATCACAATTGACTAAAATTCTTAAAACAGCCCCATGAATCCTGCCTTAGTAATTCACATTTACCTTCCACTGTCCTTGAGGACAACAGTAACTACTCTTTTTTCCTTTTTCACTGATCTTTACAGTAATAATATAGGAAGAATGATAGCTCAAAATATGACTATCAAAAACTTACACTGTAAGACTTTTTCCCCTTAAGAACATACATACAAACCTTTTAAAAGGAAAGACAGACAAAATATACAGATAATCTCAAAGTTGCCTATAAAAGGATTTCTGAGACTGGCCCAATCAAAATAACAAATAAATATCAAGACGCACATATAAGTATCCAGTCAGGTACTCATATAGGTGGATAATATTGAGATGTCTGAGGGGCCACCACAGGTTCAACTTTTTGAGCATTTGTAAGGTAGAACAATTATACTGCTTTGCTTTGTCATAGCAATGTCATAGAACAGTGTCATACTATATAGGAATGAGAAGATACTATCTTTGATCTTATGGAGTTTATCTTCTTATTTAGCAGATAAGACACACATATATAGGTAAGAAAAACAAACCAGAGTGTCTGTATTAGAAGAATAGCTAACTTTAAGGAACATCAATTGACAAATTAATGTGTAAGGATTTAGTTCTGACTTCTATCTGAAAGATAATCCTTTACCACTAGTTTAAATTATACCCCATACCTCAATTTTAGCTAGCAGGCTTATTAAGGCAATTGAAACTATAAAGCTGATTTGCAACTATTACTATTAAAAATTTTTTTTTTCCTAGGAAATGCCCTGTCGGTGAGTTGTTTCTCAGCCTGCATCTCTAATTCCTCTTTTATGCCTATTTCCTCCAACAGGTCTGTGCTTGGGGACAGCTATTTCTCCCTTTACTTACACCTAAAACTTCCTGAAATGAAAAGAGCAGAGCATGTGTATAGGGTGGCCACTCATCCCTCCAACACAGCCCAGCTGCCATTTTCCTCTGATGCTGCCTCCTGATGGCCGTGCTTCTGTCTGGGTGCTGTTCACTGGGAGTCATGTCTCTGCTGTTCCCTTGCTGGGGACCTGCCATTGAGCCCCTACTTGGAAATACCATCTTCCAGAACTCCTTTGGTCTTCAGCAATCCAGCTAACTTCAGTAGTAGTAGGGGGAAGGCTAATCAGTCTTTCAGTCTCTCACTGGTCCTCAGCTATGGTTTTCTTTCTTTTAAAAACATGTCTTTAATTTTGTATTTTTTCCTTTTTTACCTGAATTTAAAACGTGTTATAAATCATACGCATAGTTTTTTTCCCCCTCATGGGTTGCTGTTTTCAGGGCCACTAGCTATTCTGTTTACCCTTAAGTAGAGAGTTTTAGAAAAGGTGCTTTGTGAAAAGCCAGAGATCTTTCATTCAGCCCAAGGCAATGAAGCTCTCTCTCTCTTAGCTAGTGGCTAGGAAAATCTTTTGGTCGGGCTGCTTTCAGAATACAGCACATGCCTAACCTAAAATCTTTGGATTTTTTAACTCTTCTGGAGTCTTTTCTGAGTTCCTCAATGTAACGTTATCTAAAATGGTCAGAACCCCCTTTTAGTTCTTTTTTAAAAAAATCATATTCTCTGAGGCAAACATCCTCAGGATTCTTTTGCCTCAAATGAAAACTCTCAGAACTGGTGGTAAGAAAATCCCTTTCCCGTAATACTCCTTTATTATATGCAAATAAAAAGGGCAAGGTCAATAACCTTTTTCTTTCTTAACACTGCCCCCTCCATAAATGCTAAATTAAAGGTAAAGTGAGAGGCAATGGTCTGAGCACAATCAATTTATTAATGAGGCTAGCAGTTACCAGTATAATAACAATCAGATTAATAAATTTTTTTAAAAATACAGAATCAATCTGATTTTTTCATAGCCTTGTTTCTCTTTGTTATCTCTACACATGAGTATAAAGTTGAAGCATACTTTTGGAAATAAAAACACATTCTTCATTTTTCACTGTACCTTTTTTGAGAATCTAATTTATAAGAAATTGGGAAATTGTCCTAAATGATCCCTTCTAATTATGTGATTCTGTGATTTCTAACCAACTATCTGTTGGGCATGTGCAGTTGAGTATTCCATTATCATCATAAATCTAACATGTCGAAAACAAGAAATTAATTAATAAACTCATTTATTCAACATTTTAAAAATATCTACTGTGAACTGGGTTCAATAAGATGTAGTCACTACCTTCTTGGAGATTATAGTTTTGAAGGGGTAATACAAACACAGATAATTCTAATAGACAATATACACTCCTCAGGGACAAAGATAGCAAAAGAATGTGCATACCCCTTTGTTGAAAAAGGTCCCTTGGATGGAAAATTTTTAAAAGGAGGGAGTAAAAGCCAGAGGAAAGATTAGGGAATGGTCCCCTTATAGGGGAATTTGTAGATTGGTCTCCTATGACTGCCTGGTTTAGTTTGTAATAGCTGGAAAGTATGCCCAATAAGTATAGGGAAGAGTCATACATGAAATGAATGAATCTGAAAAATGATGGGAATTTAGGAGAAGAAATAAAGGTGGATACATTTTGCTTGGACAGTACAAATTGTTATTTAGGACAGACCTGAAGTGAGTTCTAAGTTCCTGAGCTATAGCAACAGACTGGACATGATAGAAGGAGCTGGTGGCACAGTGTATGTAGTACTGAGCCTGGAAACAGGATATTCTTAGTTCAAATACATACTAGTTGTGAGACACATGGCAAATCACTTAACCTCTATTTGCTTAGTTTCCTCAACTCTAAAATAGAGATAATAAAAGCACCAACCTGGCAAAGTTGTGATAAGAATCAAATAAAATAATATTTGCAAATATGTGTTTAGCATAGTACCTGGCTGCATAAATGTTAATTCCCTTCCTTTTCCCTATCATGAAGGTTTTCCTATCAATAGAAAAGTATTGGGCATTATCCTTGCCAGGTCTCCACTGTGAGTGGCTAGGGATAGGAGTGGGGTGAAGAGAACACATTTTCCAGGGGTTTTGGCCAATCTATTCCTGTGTGGCTTGATATCTGGTCTGGAGAATATTATTGTTTGTGTATGGGAACAAAGATGTTAACCGGCTCTGATGAATTTCTAATATTCTGATTAGAGTTTCATATGATATCTCATCAGTAACTATTTATGGAAACACACAGGTTGGAGACAAAAGGGTTTGCTGGGTAGAATGGGTTCTATGAATCATGCATGATCTCATTGTTCTTAAAGTGTTGAGTGTAGCCAGCTCAGGATAGGAATGTGATGGACCCTGCCAGATCCTCTCATGTCTTTCTAGAGTTATTTTCTTCTGCCTGAAGCCTGGTAAATTGTGCTTCAGAGCCTCTTTTAACTATGTGAGAATTTTTACATTTCAAGTGTATTTCTTATAAACAACAGATTTTTTTTTTATGATTCCTTCTATTATGATTCATGCTCTGAAGTTGACGTTCATTTTCCTTGTGTGATTTTTTTTTCTTTCTCATCTCTATCTTCCCTCTTAACCCCCTCCTTACTTCTCCTGGGCCTCACCTATTTGTTGTATTTCTCTTTCACTCTCTCTCTCTCTCTCTCTCTCTCTCTCTCTCTCTCTCTCTCTCTCTCTCTCTCTCTCCTTTCTCTCTGTTCTATCTTCTTTCTCCTCCTTCTCCTTCTCCTCTCCTCTCCTCTCCTCTCCTTTCCTCTTCTCTTCTCTCCTCTCATCTTCTCTTCTCTCTTTGTCCCTCTCTCTCTTCAAATTTACCTTACCTGGTTCAGATAAGAGTGTGGTTCATGAGATTCTTGTTCCATATTTGTTTACCCTTCTGGTGCACCCCAATTATAAGAAATTGTAGAACTTCTTCCTTTATTTCTTAGTGTATTTATTTCCCCTTCCCTTTAAATCAGAGGGTTTTAACATTTTTATGTCATAGAACTCTTTGGCAATCTGGTCAAGTCTGTGGATCCCTTCTCAGAATAATGTTTTTAAATGCGTAAAATAAAACATTAAGGATTACAAAGGAAATCAGTAATATTGCAAGAAATCTATCTATCATCTATCTGCTCATTCTCTCCCTCTGTCTCTGTCTCTTTCTCTCTGTGTCTGTGTTTGTCTCTGTGTCTCTGTATCTCTCTGTTTCTCTCTGTGTCTCTGTCTCTGTCTCTCTCCTCATGGACTCCAGGTGAAATATTCCTGGCTTGAATAAATGAAACAGAGCTAAACCACCCCCAGGCCCTTCATTTTCTTGACTTCTGCTGTGACCCTTGAAGACCACAAGACTCTAAAGAGACATTCAGCTCTTCTCTCCCTACTAAAATATGCAATTCGTCATGTAATAATTATGAGAGCCAATAACCGTATGTTATAATAGAGGGGAGATAGAGAGAGTCTATGAGGGTGAGACTCTCTTTTAGCTCTCCCCTCCCACTGATTATACACTGGTAGACTTTGAGGGGGTGTCACCCCTAAATTGGATGACCTGGATGGTCGTGGTGCCCCACAGGATTTGGGGGCGAGAGGCTTCCCTATAAGATGAGGCATGGGATACCCCAATCTGGTTCTGAATGAGGGCAGAGTTAGTGCAAGCCTCCCCCAAGGGCAGTCAACTTCACAGTGGGTGGTCTGGCTCCAAGATGGAGGAAGCCAGACCAAACTGTGGTTCCCCTACCCCTCATGTCTCTCAGCACTCTGGAACACTATCTGACTAATGAATGGCTTTTATTATTTGCAATTCAGGGGTTAGGGAAAGGGGTGAAGGGCAGAGGGATTTTGGGGGTGCCCTCTTCTCTATTTCTATGGGGTCCATCACTCGGGAGGGAACCTTTGGGGTTCCCACTCTCAAGCTTCTTTCCTCGCCTCTTCTCCTCCTTCTGTTTCTATTTCCATTTCTATTTCTATCCTTTCTATAACTGTAAGTTAGACCAGAAAGGGTTTCTCAGCAAGGTTGGGTAATGGGGGAAGAAGACTAAGAGATTACTCCCAAAATGGAGTCCAAAAACTTAGCTGACTCGATGATTGAAGTCTTGCTGGGTGAGATGTGATGGAATGCCTTTGACCAGGGAATCAGGGTATAAGTGTCCAAAGAAAGATCTTCAGGAAGCCCTCAGGACTGGAAGAGCTGGGATGTCCTCTGCTGGAAACTTTTTCCTCCTCCTCCTTTCTCCAGACCCTTTCCCAGAATTCCCCCTGCTCTCAACTGTTACCAACTATCACCAACTATCAGCCACTCATTCTCTGGCTCCTTTTGTCCCATCTCCCTTGCACAAATTCCATCCTTACAGCCATCATTTAACCACTGACAGTTGCTTAAATATATTTGTAGGTTTCTCTTGTCTTCTGGGTTTGTTTCAAATATTCTACCCAGCTTTGGTCTTTCTATTAGGAATGCTTAAAAGTCCTTTGTTTTTTCTTCTCCAAAATTATACTCAATTTCACAGGCTACATTATTCTTCTAAAAATTTTTTTAAACTGTTACCCTCCATCTTAGAATGTGTTAAGACCTCAAAATCAATCTAATGCCTCTCATTTTCCTGAGTTGTCATGTTCCCCAGACCTAGATTTAGCAGCTACAAGTCCAAACCTAGCTGCTGAATACATCTCACCAATCAAGATGTACTATAACCTGGGCAAAAAACAATCCTTTGCATGTGTACAATCAGGGTGAATTCTGTTGCTATCAATCTGTTACTATTAAAACCACAGACCAGAACCCTGGGTCAATTCAGACCAATCACGTCAGCTCTTAGTAATGAAAAACACCTGCAGAAACCATATCCCTGTCAACATGGTTCTGTCATGAATAGATTTTCAATCTCCAAACAAAATTGCCTGTCCTCTTATTTTATACTGGACAAACCCTAACAATAGACTCTTTGATACTGGATAAACCCTAACAATAGACTCTTTGATGCTGGACAAGGTCTGTCTTGTAACTAAGAAAATTTTACCATTGTTATAGCCATACCTTCTTTGTCTTGTCACAACTATGTGTATCAAGGCTATACCTTGGCATTTTGGGTTAGACTTGGGTAAGAGTCTTTCCCCATCATGGCATGGTTTGTTTTTACCCTTTGACAGAATACATTTTTTTAAATTATTAAACATTTATTAATATTCATTTTTAACCTGTTTACATACTTTATGCCCCTACTTTCCCCTTCACCCCCCGGCCTCCCCCTACCCATGGCCAATGCACATTTCCACTGGTTGTAACATGTGTCCTTGTTCAGGGTCTATTTCCAAATTGTTAGTTGCATGGGTGTGGTAGCTTTGAGTCCACATCCTCAATCATGTCCACTCCGACCCATGCGTTCAAGCAGTTGTTTTTCTTATATGTTTCCTCTCCTGCAGTCCTTCCTCTGAATGTGGGTAGCATCTTTACCATAAATCCCTCAGAGCTGTCTTGTGTCATTACATTGCTGCTGGTACAGAAGTCCATTATATTCGATTTTACCACAGTATATCAGTCTCTGTGTACAATGTTCTTCTGGCTCTGATCCTTTCACTCTGCATCACTTCCTGGAGGTCTCTCCAATTTGCATGGAATTCCTCCAGTTTATTATTCCTTTTAGCACAATGGTATTCCATCACCAACATATACCACAATTTGTTCAGCCATTCCCCAATTGAAGGACATCCCCTCATTTTCCAGTTTTTTGCCACTACAAAAAGCGCGGCTATAAATATGTTCGTACAAGTCTGTTTATCTATGATCTCTTTGGGGTACAAACCCAGCAATGGTATGGCTGGATCAAAGGGCAGGCAGTCTTTTATAGCCCTTTGAGCATAGTTCCAAATTGCCAGCCAGAATGGTTGGATCGGTTCACAACTCCACCAGCAATGCATTAATGTCCCGATTTTGCCACATCCCCTCCAACATTCATTACTCTCCCCTTCTTTCATTTTAGCCAATCTGCTAGGTGTGAGGTGATACCTCAGAGTTGTTTTAATTTGCATTTCTCTAATTATTAGAGATTTAGAACACTTTCTCATGTGCTTATTGATACTTTTGATTTCTTTACCTGAAAATTGCCTATTCATATCTCTTGCCCATTTATCAATTGAGGAATGGCTTGATTTTTTATACAATTGATTTAACTCCTTGTATATTTGAGTGATTAGACCCCTGTCAGAGTTTTTTGTTATAAAGATTTTTTCCCAATTTGTTGTTTCCCTTCTGATTTTGACTACATTGTTTTTGTTTGTACAAAAGCTTTTTAGCTTAATATAATCAAAACCATTTAATTTACATTTTGTAATTTTCTCTAACTCTTGCTTGGTTTTAAAGTCTTTCCTTTCCCAGAGATCTGACAAGTATACTATTTTGTGTTCACTTAACTTATTTATAGTTTCCCTCTTTATATTCAAGTCGTTCACCCATTCTGAGTTTTTCTTGGTGTAGGGTGTGAGATGTTGATCTAAACCTAATCTCTCCCATATTGTTTTCCAATTTTCCTAGCAGTTTTTGTCAAATTGTGGATTTTTGTCCCCCAAAATGGGCTCTTTGGGTTTATCATACACTGTCTTGCTGATGTCACATACTTCAAGTCTATTCCACTGATCCTCCCTTCTGTCTCTTAGCCAGTACCATATTGTTTTGATGACTGCTGCTTTATAGTATAGTTTAATATCTGGTACTGCTACGCCCCATTCCTTCACATTTTTTTCATTATTTCCCTTGATATTCTTGATCATTTGTTCTTCCAAATGAACTTTGTTATAGTTTTTCCTAATTCAGTGAAAAAGTTTTTTGGTACTTTGATAGGTATGGCGCTAAATAGGTAAATTAATTTGGGTAGGATGTTCATTTTTATTATGTTAGCTCGTCCTACCCATGAACAATTAATGGCTTTCCAATTGTTGAGGTCCAGTTTTATTTGTTTGGAAAGTGTTTTGTAGTTGTTTTCGTATAATTGCTGTCTTTGTTTTGTTAGACTGATTCCCAAGTATTTTATATTGTCTAGGGTGATTTTAAATGGTGTTTCTCTTTCTACCTCTTGCTGCTCTAATGTGTTGGAAATGTATAGAAATGCTGATGATTTATGTGCATTTATTTTGTATCCTGCCACTTTGCTAAAGTTGTTGATTATTTCTACCAGCCTCTTAGTTGATTCTCTAGGATTTTTTAAGTATACCATCATATCATCTGCAAAGAGTGATAGCTTAGTCTCCTCATTGCCTATTTTGATACCTTCAATTTCTTTTTCTTCTCTAATTGCTATTGCTAGTGTTTCTAGTATTATGTTGAATAATAGAGGTGATAATGGGCATCCTTGTTTCACTCCTGATCTTATTGGGAAGGCTTCTAATTTATCCCCATTGCATATAATGCTTGTTGATGGTTTTAGGTATATATTGTTTATTATTTTTAGGAAGGGTCCTTCTATTCCTATGCTTTTCAATGTTTTCAATAGGAATGGATGCTGTATTTTGTCAAAGGCTTTTTCAGCATCTATTGAGATGATCATGTGATTTTTGTTTGTTAGACTGTTGATATGGTCAATTATGTAGATGGTTTTCCTAATGTTGAACCATCCTTGCATTCCTGGTATAAATCCCACCTGATCATGGTGGATGATCTTCTTAATTACTTGCTGGAGTCTGACAGAATACATTTTTAAAGCACCTGATGGTTACTTCAGATTATTTCATGTTCCATTTAAGTAGGTTGTTGACAAATCAATACTGCATATTGATTCCAAGGCAGAAGAAGAGTTAAGGTCTAAGCAATAGGAATTAAATGACTTGCCCAGGGTCACACAGCTAGGAAGTATCTGAGGCTTTTTTGAATTCAGGACTCTAGACCTGGATCTTAATCCACTGAGCTGCCTAGATGCCCAAAGGCTACATTATTCTTGATCTTAAGTGGTTTCCTTTTTCTTTCTGGCATATCATATCCCAAGAGTTCCTTTCCATTAAAGTACTTGTAGCAAAGTCTTTTATGATCCTAAATGTAGTTCCTTGGTACTTGAACTTCTTTTATTGACTAACAGTACTTTTTATTTGCCTTGGAAGTCCTGGATTTGGGCCAATATATCCCTAAGGGCTTTCAATTTGTGATTTCTTTCAGGAGTTGACCAGTGATTTTTTTTTTCTGTTTTCACTTTGCCTATGGTTATAATAGAATTGGACAGTTTTCTTTTCAGATTTATTGAAATATGATATCCAAGGGTGTGTTTGTGGTTTACAAAGAGTGTGGTGATTCTTATATGACTTGTTTTCCAGGTCATTTGGTTTTTGTAGTAGATACCTTACATGTTCTAATTTTTCTTTTATATTTTTCTCCAGGTTACATGTAGTTACAATTTTAATAACCATTTTCTGAAATTTTTCAATCCATGTTCTCTCCTTCCCTCTCACCTCTCCTGCCTCCCCAAGATGTCAGTAATATGACATAGATCATACATGTGTTATCATGAAATACACATTTCCATGTTTGTCATGTTGTGAAAGAAGACACATATAATTTATACTAGAGAAAAATTTATGAAGGAAATAAAGTGAAGAATAATATTCTTCAATCTAAATTCAAACTTCATTAGTTCCTTTTATGGTGGTGGAAAGCCTTGGAATTGTCTTGAATCTTTGTATTGCTAATAATAGTTGATTCACTCACAGTTGATTGTTACTACTGTTACTGTGTATGGTGTTATCCTGGTTCTGCTCAATTCACTTTTACATCACATAAGTCTTTCCGGGTGTTCTAATTTATCAATATTTTGACTTTGTTCTAATATTATTTATTGCTTCATTGAACCTTTGAATTTTGATTATTTCAGAATATTTTTCAGGGAATCAATTACTTTAGTCTCTCTGCCTTCTGTTTCAAGTTATTTATTCTTCCCATTTTTTCCTTGAAGAACTCAAATTTCATTCTTTTAACTCTTGCTTAATTTTTTTTATCTGACATATTAATTGTGCAATTTCACTTTTCTTTCACGTTTACTTCTTGAGTAACCTATAGTGCTTTCCCCCTCCCCATTGGATCCAGTTTTCTTATATTAGTCATAACTCCATTCTTAGTTCCTAGATTGGGATTTTGTGGCAGGGCCATACTCCTCCCTTTCCTTTATCATCTTGGATGAAGTGGGAAGGCCCTGCCTTAACCTGTCCCTATTATAGTCTGGACATTGAAGTTCTAAATAGAATTAGTGGATCTTGGTTGCCCTTCTTGTCTCCTTTAATAATCATGGCCTGAGACCCGGAGCTAGGGCAAGAAATGGAAACAGGTTCCATAATCCCTGATGTCTGTCTCCCTTTCACTTCATGTGCTGTCTCCTTTTTCATTGCATCATTGTCATCTGAGAATTGATTTTGTCCTCTGCTGAGGCACTGAAAGACTCTAACTAGATACTGGAGATTATATTGGCATCAAGCTTCCTAGAGGTACTAGGGTGCTTCTACCTTTTCTCTCACTCTCTGATCTTCTGGTACAGCCATAGAACCCTGAATATTGCATTAATTTCAAGACTCCTGGAAGGCCCAAGGTATAGGATGCCTGGGTGTTGTGCTCTGCTGCTTCTGTGATGAAAGTGTCAAATGACATCATGCAACTTTGAGGTCAAGAATGTTTGTACATGACCCAGCATGGGTCTTGATCTTGTCCACTGACCTACTGAAAGATAGCTATATTCCTTGCTGCAACACAGACAGGATAGGGCCAAGATCCTGTTTATTTAAGGCTCTTATTCATGGAGGATTAATACCCCTGTGTGTAAGGGTTTGCCAAGCCCTTTTCAAGGTTGCTCATCCACCTTTGGTGTCCATCTGTCATCCAACTCTTACCTGTGGCTCCAAGAAACTGTAACGCGCAATAACCATGCCCAGGTAAACCAATCATGGCAGGCAGGCTAAATCAACTTGAGACTAACTGACAAGCCTCAAACCTGTTGTTGATCCAGGAGGATATCTATCATCAGCAGATGAAGACTTCCCTGGAATGGGCAAATGAGAAGAATTTTTTCCAACGGACCATGAAGATGACTGAAGTAGGTGCTATGGAAAGCTTACAGCTTGATTAGATCTCAAAGATGCCAAGGTTATCTACTGCATTCTGGGCCAACGCTAGTAGTCCTGACTTCTGTTTTGCCAGTGAACTTCAATAATTCTGGAAGACAAAGTGAGGCCAATGATGTTGTGTAATTCTGCCTCACTTAAGTCCAACTTACTCAAGAGTCAAGACATCATTCCTGATGTCACTGATCCTCTTCCAAATGAAGACCAACAAAGGCTGAACAATAATATCTACTTTCAAATTGTGCACAGGCTTCTGGCCATCTTATGCAGTCCTTAACTGAATGTAAGAGTTTACTGCTGTTTCCTTTTGGTTTTATTGATCATTGCTTCTTCTGGTGCCCTTTCAAACCTTTACTGGAGGATTTCATAGAGAAACTGGGCTAGATTATAACCTTTTATATAGTCCCCTCTCCCTTTCCCTTATTTTCACATTCAATCAGGTACCAAATCCCATCAATTCTGCTCCTCTAATAGCTCTGACATAGCCATCTTTCTATTCCTACAGGAACCCCCCCTAGTTCAGACTCTTGTTTCTTCTTGTCTAGCTTATTGCCTCACTGGTCTTCTTGTCTTTAGTTTATGCCATCTCCAATTCATCCTTCTTATCATTAGCTCAGTAATCTTTGTCCACATCATCTTCCTATTCACAAACGTTTCAGATAATGTCAAAATGAATACCTGATAGAGATGTACATGGATGCATGATTTTACTCCCATTAGCAAATTAGAGGAGCATAGAATAGCCTCCCTGTCAGATCTCTAGATAAGAGAAGAATTTATGACTAAACAGGAGAAAGAAAGCATTGAAGGATGTAAAAACAAAATGACACTGGGGAATTTCCCCTGGGTGATTCTGGGATCTTTCTCTCTTGGTTTGAGCTGAGATCTCATCTTGCTTCCATCAGAAGAGCTCATTCACTCTCATGTATTTTTTTGGTGGAGTCTACTCTATATAACTTCTTCTCTCTGTTTTCTGCTTTGCTTATTTAGGTAAATAGGTTTACTCATTATTTGGTATTTGTGATAGTTTTTTGTGTAACCAGCATTTGGTGGGAAGAGGTTAAGCAGAAGGGTAAACTTGACTAGGGAAGTGACTTTTATTTTGAATCTATTGTACCATGTGATCAATAATATTTAGGGAGGTAGACAGATATAATTCTAGTCTAATTCCCCTCTCAGGGACTGGAAAAAAAGAGTGCCCAGCCTTGTGGTCTTTCTTTTGCTCCCATTAAGGTAAGGAGGGTAATATTCCAGAGATATTTATCAATGCATCTTATTAGACACATTTATACAACACAAGTAGATATAAATATCTTACATGGACACACAGTCTTATACAAGCATTGGGAATAGTCTGAACAAAGAAAAGGAGAGGTATGAGAGGACAAGTATGTACTGAAGAGAAAGGTCTAGTTTTGCTGCCATGTGCAGCATTTGTGTATGGAAGAGAGTAATATTTGAACAAGACCCAAGAGGCAAGATGGTGCCAGGTTGTAGAGGGCCTTAAATGCAAAGCAGAGGAGTTTTAGCTTGATTTAATAGGTTTATCTTTCCTTTTTTGGTAAGTCATTATATGAGAGGGTAAGTGAGAGGGAAGAGTCAAAGATGAACAGGGTGCCATTGTAGATTTCTTAATAAAGGAGAAATGTGATCACATCTATAAGTAAAAGGTTATTCTGGCAACGGTATGAAGGATGAATTGGAGGAGGATAGAGAACGGGGAGGTGGAAAGGCCTTAAGGGAGACTATTATGATTAAAAATAGATTTAATATTTCAAAAATTTTATGTACCAGAATCCTAAACAGTCACCATGATAGTAACTGTAAACCAATTAAGCTCATCTATTCTTGCAAGTTTCTAGGTTCTGACAGTAAGCTAACCTAAGTCGACCTTTACTAATAGAATTGTAGATGTAATAGAACTGTAGATGGATGTATGAACAGATTCATATCATTAAAGACTGCTTCATGGATAACATGAGGAGAAAATAAAAATGCCTTGCTTGTGTTGTTCAGAGCTTTAATATGATACTCTATTGACTGACTGTGGTTGATTAATAAGCCATTAAATAAAAGTCTGCAGCTAATTCAGACAATGGAATATGTTATGGTGGATTTCTGTCACCACCAATGCACTCATTACAAATACCATAATTATGAATGAAAAGCCATTAGATAGGGAGACAGGAAACTCAATTTAAAATTCTACTACATTCTGCCTAGTCCCATGAAATGTACTCTAAACTCTTTATTTGGAATACAAAACCTTTAGTTGAGCAAAACCTTTTATGGAAGAGACCCTCAAAAAATGTTGGTAGAATGGGGTATATTGAGGAGGGGTGAGTCAGAGAAATCACTTGTGCATTTCTTGAGGAAGAAAAGAGAAGCCTTGAAATGAGAATTATGATTATAGAAGACCTTTTGATAAACAGTTTCTGATACTTATAATAAGATGAGCTATTGTTTACACACATATCTTGCTTAGATGGAGCACGTGTGTTTTCTGTTCTAATTTTTATGAAGGACATATGCTTGTCATAGGCTTGAAATTGTGTGTGTTGTAAAACCTTTCTTAAAACAATGAAAGCTTTGAGATTATTACCCTATTATAATTATGCAATTTATCTTATTTGGATACTAAGGCAGCTAGGTAGTAAGTAGAGTTCTAGACTAGGAGGCAGGAAAATCTGAGTTCAAGTCTATCCTCAGATACTTACTAGCTGTGTAACCCTGGTTAAGTCAATTAACCCTGTGTGCCTCAGTTTCCTCATCTGTAAAATGAACTGGACAAGGAAAAGGTCCATTGGCTTGAGTTCAAATTCCAACTTAGATACATCTTACCTGTGTGATCCCAGGCAAGTCACTAGCTTTTCTTAATCTTGGTTTCCTCATTTATAAAATGAAGATAATGATAACACCTCTATTGTTGGGTTGTTGAGGATCAAATGAGATAGCATATGTAAAGTACATTGCAAATGTTAAGGTGCTCTATAAATGCTAGCTTTTCTTGTTCTTAATCTGAGAGCCAGATAACATTCTTTTTGGTGATATTTGTTTGTGGTATGTACATTTCATCTGAAAAATAAAGGAAGAGAGATGTGTGCCCTACAAATCTTGCCGTGCCTGGTAGCTACATAATTTGTCTTTTTGCTGTGGTTTTCCAGGGCAGTTTGCTAATCCTTTTGGTGCTCTTTATCTCATAGGATATTGACAGATCATTTTGTTCAATCATTTCAGCCTTGTCTGATTCTTTGTGACCTCATTTGGGGTTTTCTTGGCAAAGATACTGGAGTTTTTTGTTGTTTCCTTCTCTGGTTTATTTTACAGATGAGGCAACTGAGGCAGATAAGGTTAAATAACTTGCCTAGGATTATTCAACTAATAGATATCAGAGGCCAGATCTGAACAGTCTTCTTGACTCCCAGCCCGGCCCACTGTGCCTTTGGACTACTCAACCACAAATATTTGAGTATTAGCTATGTAGAAGGCAGTGGGCTTGGGACTGTGGGTAGAACAAAGTATATAAAACAGCCCTCATCTTTCTAAAATTATATCTATGCTGACTGGGAGGTGAGATATACTCCCTCCTCATCTCCACAGCTTATTTCATGTCTCATTTTACCCACTTTCTACTGGAAGTTTTTCCTTATTCTCATTGCTAGTACCTCCTCACTGTTGATTACTTCCAACGCAACCTGTCTGTAGCTAGTTTGTGTATAGCTATTTGCGTGTTGTCTTCCCCCATTTGATTGTGGGCTCCTTGAGAATAGGAACTGATTTTACTTTTAAAAAAATTATTTTTATTGCCATGCAAAACACACTTCCACGTTAGTCATCTTTGTGAGAGCACACTCATACATAACTAAAACCCCAAAATAAAACCATAAGTACACTGATGTGAAAGAGGACTCCAACAGTTCTTTCTCTGGAGGTAGATAGCATTCCCTGTTATGAATCTTTCAGGATTATCCCAGATTATTGCATTGCTGGGAGTAGCCAAGTTTTCACAGATAATCATCATCCAATATTGCTGTTACCGTGTACGATGATCTCCCAGTTCTGCTTATTTCACTCTGCATCAATTCCTGAGTTCCCACAGATCTTTCCAGCTTTTTCTAAACTCATCTTGTTTATCATTTCTTATGGCACAATAATATTACATCACCAACATATATCACAACTTGCTCAGCCATTCCCCAACTGATGGACATCCCCTCAATTTCCAAATCTTTGCCACTACAGAAAAAAAAGCTGCTATAAATATATATATATACCTTTCTTATACCCCCAGTACTTAGCACAGTGATTGGCATAGGGTAAGCACTTAATAAATGTTTTTGGGGGGCAATTAAGTAGCACAGAGGATCAAGAGTCAGGCCCTGGAGATGGAAGGACCTGGGTTCAAATCTGACCTAAGACACTTCCTATATGTATAACCTTGGGCAAATTACTTATCCCTGATGGTCTCTCTCTTAGAATTGATGCTGACAGAAGATATGGTTTTAAAAAAAAATAAATAAATGTTTGCTGAGTGAAAAATACTTGTATTAAAAACAAAATGACAAATATAAAGATAGAGTGGTCAAGAAATCAAGAGTGGTGTGGGAAGGCTTCACAGAGGAACAATTCTTCAAAGTGGTCTTTGTTAATGATTCAGGAGGATTTGGAATGAAGAAGGAAAGTGGGTACTGCAGGTAAAGACATGGTTTTGTAGACTTAGAACTGGAATAGATCTCAGAAGTCATTTTTTTTTATAGATGAGAAGGTGAGGGGCAGAGTAGTTTATGACCTGCTCAGCATCTTAGATAATAAGCTGCAGAGTGGAGATTAGAAACCAGGTGCTCTGATTCCATTCTGAGGCTAGGGCACTGTGGAAAGAGGGATGGCTCCAGAGTCGAAGGAAATGAGTTCAAGTCTCAGTCTAATGCTTATTATTTAGGTAACCTTGAATAGGTCCTTTCAGTTCCCGAGTCTCAGTTTTCTCAACTGTAAAATTAAGGGGGTTGGTCTAGATATCTTCTGAGGTCCCTTACACTTTTTTCTAAATCTATGATCTTCTGTAGGGAGGAAAGCACAAGGCATTCTTGTATGACAATAAGTAGACTAGTTTGGCAGAGGGGTGTAGGATTCTTACATGGAAATAATGGAAGATAAGTCTAGAAAGATAGCTTAGGGTAAGACTTTGGTGGGCTTGAATAATAGGTTAAGGAGTCAGGAATTTATTCTGAAAGTAATGTGGGATCATTGAAGATTGGAGGAGACAGTGAAGTAGGGAAAGAAGATTCTGGCAGCAGTGTTTAGAATAGATTGGAGGGAGAAGAGATGGAGAGCATTTGCATGGAGATTAGCTGTACTTCATAACAAGGACTTCTTTGATCTATTTATATTAAATTTGATCTATTTACATTAAATAGGGCCACATATTTGGCAACCACCAGGCATCCAGGTAGTGTAAAGGATAGATTGTAAGATTTAGAGTCAGGAAGACCTGAACTCAGATCCTGATACAGTTTCTATGCAAGTCACTTAAAATCTCTCCGCAAAAACTGGTCATCAAGTACTGGAATTTTGGGCTATTGAAACTTATCAAGATTGTCTACACAAAGACTTTGGAAGACATTTCATCATAGGGCTAATGCACAAGTACCAAACGTGTGGCTACTGGGCTGAATGCAGCCCAAAACACTACCAAGTGTTCCAGAATCAGATAATAAATAATTGGGAAAATTTTAACAAAATAGATAAAAATACAGTAGAACAGATAATATTAAAATATGGTTTCCTAAGTTAATATGCAGCCTGCATGGATCCTTATGTACAGGTTAGTGATCCCATTTCTTCCTGAGTTTAACACAAATGGTTAAGGCATGGAGGGATTCTGATCTGCATTGGTGAAGGAAGTTCCAACACTATCCCAAACATTTAGAAGTATCAAAGTTGTCTTAATAACAACAATAATAGAACATATTTATAGTGGTTGATAGTTTACAAAACACTTAACCTTAATTATTTCTGTTGACCCATATTTTATAGATGAGGAGGTGTGACTTGCCCAAGGTGACAGGGTTATGTTTGGTATACAGCAAGGGCTTAATGAATGCTTGATGAATATTAAGTTGGTGTAATATTATTTTATTGTTTGATAGGTTATTTGTGATAGTTGCCATAGTCTAGGATCTATACTAGTAGAAATTGTTGCTTAGTTGTTTTTCACTCATGTCTGACTCTTTGTGACTTCATGTGGGGTTTTCTGGGCAAAGACACTGGAGTAGTTTGCTTTCTTTCTCCAATTTATTTTAGAGATGAGAAAATGGAAACAAACAGGGTTAAGTGTCTTGTCCAGCATCATGTATCTGGTGTCTTGAAGTCAGACAGCTAGTTCATTTTATGTATGAGGAAACTGAGGCAAAGAGGATTAAGTGACTTGTCCAGGGTCATGTAGGTAGTAAGTGTCTGAGGCCAAATTTGAACTAAGGAAGATGAATCTTCCCAATTCCAGGCCTGGCACTCTATCCACTGTACCATCCAGCTACCCAGCTTAAATTGAGGGATAGGTAAAGGGATTTCTTTGGTGTCCCACTTAAGTCCTTTATCATTTCCTCCTTGATTTTAGTGCTCTGGTCCCTAATTGAGGGGGCTGCAACAAATCTCAAATGGGATATCCACTAGTAATGACTTAAGGCTTTTCCCTTCTCAGGAATTTTTAAAGGAAACTTTGATACTTAAAATTCTTCAAGACAACACATTCCTAAAGGGATTTCAGCCACTGCATTGGACTGTCAAGATGTTATTTTAGAGCAGGGAGATCATCTCTGGGCTCTTTAGAAAGCAGTTGCCTGATTATGTCATAACTTGTTTCTGCTCCTGCCTCTCCAAATAGATTCATTCATTCATTCCTTCAATAAATATGTATTAAATACATGCTATGTGCAAGGTCATCAATTTCTTGAAAGGAACCATAAATTCTTTTTCTGTTGAACCTCCTCTGCCCAAAGTGTGTATGTGTGTGTGTGTGTGTGTGTGTGTGTGTATAGTACAGCATTCTTTTCCTCTCATATTAACCTTTGTATCCCTTTGCATCAGATTTGCATCACTTTGAGAATATGGAAGGAAATACGAGGAATTTAGGACATAGGTCATACATGGTAGCTACATGATTTTAATGACTTTTTTTCTGAGCAATAATAACTTTTTTTCCTGGAGCTAATAATAAGAATAATAACTATGATATCACAGATACAAACATAATAGCAGTGTGCCAAAGACACTGATATAGCATCTTGAATTAATATAGTACCTTGATTCCACAAGGTACTTTACTTTGCATATAATACCCTATTAATTTTTTTGTTATCTCCATGAGATAGAAGAGAGGCATGTATAAATCACATTCTGTTTTACAATTGAGAGGACACCTTTAAACCAAGCCTTCTGAATAGTGGAAAAGATACTTTAAGATTTAATGAATTTCTGTTCTATAAGTTTGCTGGATATTTATATTTAGATGTCCCTCTGTTATCTCAGGTTCAACTTATATAAGAAGATCTTTATATCTTTTCTCTAAGACTAATTTCTTCCCTCACTTTCTTCTTCCAATGATACTATAATTCTTAGTCACCTAGGCTTAAAACCTTATAATTGTTTTTGACTCCTTCCTCTCCACGGCCCCAATAAATCCCATATACAATCAATCTTTCATAATGCTGTTAGTTATACAGTATTATGCCCTTTTCTTCATTCCCATTGCCATTCCCATTGCCATTCCCTTGTTTAAAGGAAGCTAGGTGGCACAGTGGATAGAGGGCTGGGCCTGGAGTCAAGAAGACCTGAGTTCAAATTCAGACTCTTAGAGGCTGTATGACCCTGCACAAGTCATTTAACCTCTATTCACCCGAGTTTTCTAGTCTGTAAAATGAGCAGGAGAAAGAAATGGCAAACCAGTCCAGGATCTTTGCCAAGAAAACCTTAAATGTGGTCACAAAGGGTCAGACACAACAGAAACAACTGAACAACAACAAAAGTTCATTCTTCAGTCTTTCTTGAATACTGCAATTGACGAATTTTCCCTAAAATACTTCATAAATCATATCATCATCTTGAACAAAAGCCATCATTATCTTTTCAATGAGAAACTGTTCAGCCTGGCATTGGACCCTCTACAGTTCAGCTTTGACCTCCTTTTCTGACTCTAATCATATCATCCCCTTCATCCTACTTTAGCTACACATTAGGATGAGCATGTAGTAGATCTCACTCTTATCTACCAGTATTCTGCTTCCCTAATTTGATATTCTGATTTTTCCTTGTCATCACATCTCCCCTTATGACTGACTTTTCCTAAAAGTAGATTCCACCGTCATTGAGAACTCCAGTCTCTCCATTCTTCAGTATTTTCTCAGGCTCAGACCCATGCTCTAACTTCTTTTTCTTCCTCCAATCTCAATCTAATAGCCATTTTAATTCTACTTGAATTTGTAATGGATTATGGCCTTTTAAGGAAGAATGTAACTTTAATCATTGTCTGTTCTTGAATTCCTTTCCCCAGTGTTCTATGGCCACTCATCTTTTGCCAAACTTTAGCCCCAGTTTGCCCCTACCCCCACTCCATCTGCCTCCTCTGCTAACTCTTTATTGCAGTTGGAAGAAGTCTTAGAACTGTCCTGATTAACTGTATTATAAATTCATTTTATATAACCTCAACTAGGCCATCACTGAAGCAAGGCAGGCCTTTTATTCCTCCCTAATGGATTACCTTCCTTATCTTCCACAGAAACTATTCCAAACACTTTCTTTCAATTCTCAGGCCTTCAATATGTCCCCCTTCTTACACAACTCCCTGAGCTGAGGAACTTACTTAATTTATTTTTACTTTTTAAACTCTTACCTTCCAGCTAGGGTCAATACTATGTATTGATTCCAAGGCAGAAGAGTGGAAAGGGCTAGGCAATGGGGGTTAAGTGACTTGTCTAGGATCACACAGCTGGGAAGTATCTGAGGCCAGATTTGAACCAGGACCTCCCAATTCTAGGTCTGGCTCTCAATCCACTGAACTACCCAACTGCCCCCAGGACCTTACCTTACTAAAAAAAATAGAGACCATTTAAACTGAGTTTTCCCTTCTCCCATTGTCTTTGCTCAGAACTTCTTGGTGTCCTCTCTCCTTATTTCCCCTTGTCTCTAAAAAAGAAGTGGTCTTTCTCTGCCAAGGTTAATCCTTCTGCCTGTGCTCTTCAGCCACTCCCCTCCCATATTTCTCAGGAAATTAAATCTTTAATAGTCCCCTTTTTCTATGGAGACTTTTAGCCTTTCCTCACCACCTTCCTTCTCTATTGCTTTCAACCACTGCCAAATCTTCCCATCCTTTAAAACCTTCATTAGGTCCTCCTATCCTTTCAAGTTATTGTTATATACATTTTCTCTTTCTCAGTTCAACTTCTGAAAAAGCTGCTTATAGATGCCTCTGTTTTTTGTTCTTTCAATTATTCCTCTGCCTTTTGCTTTGGAAACTTATAACCTAATCATTCAAGTGGAACTGCCCTCTCCAAAGTTACCAATGATCTCTTTTTTTTTTAAACCCTTAACTTCTTTGTATTGGCTCCTAGACAGAAGAGTGGTAAGGGTAGGCAATGGGGGTCAAGTGACTTGTCCAGGGTCACACAGCTGGGAAGTATCTGAGGCCAGATTTGAACCTAGTACCTCCCGTCTTTAGGCCTGAATCTCAATCCACTTAAGCTACCCAGCTGTCCCCACCAATGATCTCTTAATTGTTATATTTGAAGGTCACTTCTTAGCCCTCATCCTTCTTGACCCATCTGCTGCATTCTGTTGGCCATCTTCTTCTTGATACTTTTTCCTCTCTGGGTTTTTGTAACACTACTCTCTCCTTGTTCTCTTCCTATATGTCTGACCATCTTCTTTTCAGCTTCTTTTGCTAATTTATCATGCATATTATCCCCTAACTAGGGGTGTAGACCAAGAAACTGTCCTGAGTTCTCTTCTTCCTAGGTAACTTCATCAGTTCCCATTGATTTAAATATCTCTATTTAAGTGAGTCAGAGGTGAGTTGGCAAATGTTTGGCAAAAAGTTCTCTCAATAAAAATGTATTCACAACTTACTTTTAAGTTTAATTTGCATTTTTGACATTTTCTTCATCACATTCTTAAGTTTAGGCAAGCAACAAAACAATAAAGCAGTGATTCCCAAAGTGGGCACTACTGCCCCCTGGTGGGTGCTGCAGCGATCCAGGAGCATGGTGATGGCCACATGTGCCTTTATCTTTCCTATTAATTGCTATTAAAATTTTTAAAAAAAATTAATTTCCAGGGGGCTAAGTAATATTTTTTCTGGAAAGGGGGTAGTAGGCCAAAAAAGTTTGGGTACCACTGCCAAGCCCTGATTCATAATGTTTCCCCATTTCCCACGTATAAATGTTCACACTGAAATGTAATAGCTTTTCTGAGTGAACTGGCTCCAGCACACTCCTGTATGAATGCATTATATATACTATATATGTATATAGTATATATAATGTCATATTTATTTTATATATTATGTACATATCAACCTCAGTATTTCATATACTTTATTTATAATCTAATAATGTATATAATATAACCTATTATATTACACACACAATTGTATTATATAATATATGCATATTAGATTATTTCTATATGGTATACTGAGGCTGGATATATAGTATACTATAAATATCTGCATGTACTATCTGTATATAATTATTCCAATATATGATCTATAATAATACTATATGGACACAATATACATACACATTATATATGGTATAATATAATCATAATATAACACATGCATAATATATTCTACATATATGGTTGTTATAATGTAATATGCATATGATACAGATAACTATAACATAGCTTACATAAATAAAATATTGTGAATTTCATATTATATGTATATATTAAGTATTTACTACATGATATACTGAGACTGGGATATACACATTATAATACACATATATAATTTATACATAAATACACTCATAAAGGGGTGTGCTGGAGCCAGCTCACATAGAAAAGCTGATCGTTAAATTTTCAGTGTGAACATTTACACCGTGGAAAGAGGGAAACACTAGGAATGAGGGCTTGCTTTATTGTTTTGATAGCATATCAATGTATATCGCCCATACACTCATAACATACATTATATGTAGTATTCAGTCTCAGTCAGGGTATAGGCCAAATGCCTTCTGCCTCTTCCCTATTCCCTAGCTGGTTGTTAAATGAGTAGCTCTCATGTGAAAGCTTCTAGGGCCCACCGGAGACAAGCATTCTCTCTCCTTAAGCTAAGCAGAATCAGTCCTCTCAAATCCTGCTCCTCCCTCCCCGAGACTCGTCTTGCCCCACCCTCAGCCCTGGCAGCTGCTCCACTTGCAACTACTAGAGGCCGCTAGAGCTACTTCCTCTTCCCACAGCTTCGCGTGCACGCTGCGCACTCCCGGGGCGGGACGTGGGAGCGTGCCCGCGTGCACCCAAGGGCCGTGGGCCAGGTTCTCCTGCCCGATCCTAGCCCTGAATTCACTGCCCAACTTCCCCGACAGGCTCTACGGGGCCAAATTAGGGACAAAAAGCCTCCGTCCTCGTTTCTCTTCCACCGGTTTTGTCTTTCTTAGGAGCACAAGCTGTCTGGCCACCCACCACGGGTGTGAGTTCTGGGATTGGACTCCTCCTCTCAGGCCTGGAGAAGTCCCAGCCCCTCCTTATCCTCCTCCTCCTCCGGGATGCTGCGGTGGTTAATCGGGGGAGGCCGAGAGCCCCAGGGATTGGCCGAGGTAAAGGCCCCCTGGGTCTGGCGGGAGAAGGGCTGTCCTCGAGCCGGGGCTTCCTAGGCATCGGACGGTGCTTGCATTCGGGCTGCCTGGCCCGGACTTCCGGCCTCCTCGGGGCTCCGCGAGCCCGAGGGCGGCTCCCGGGGAGAGGCTTATTTGTGGGTTCGGCTGGTAATGGGGGGCACTGGGGAGGGCCCGGGGACCGACTTCAGGCTCGCTGGAACTTGGGGCTGGGAGCTTTCCTCCTATCGGGCATTTGTATAACACTTGCCAGGCGCCAGGTATTGGGAGCGGCCGAAATTAAAAAGTGCAGACACATTCCTGCCCCGTTCCGGTGACCAGGATGCGCCCCCATAGGCATTTAGCATTTATTGAGTGCCGACAATGTGCCAGGCTCTGTCTCTTGTCAAGTTCTGGCTAAAATTCCACCTCTGCAAGAAGCCATTCCAGTCCTCCTTAAAGCTAAAGCCTCTCTGTAATTGTCTGCAATTTAAGGGAGAAAGGGAGGGAACAAGTATTTATTAAGCGTCTAATGCTTGGCACACAGAAGAAGGGAACAGATTTATTAAGCGAATACTCTGTGCCAGCCTTCTCATCCCTTGCCCCTCTCAAGTCCTAGCTAAAATCCTATCTCTGTTACCAGCCTTCCCATCCTCCTTAAATTTTAGAGTCTTCTCTTTATAATTATCTACAACGTTGATAAGGAAGGGGCAGGGGCAGGGGCAGGGGAAGGGGAAAGAACAAGCTTGAATTAAGTGTCTACTTTGTCCCAGGTATTGTGTTAAGCACCTATAGAGAAGATGGGGTGGAGGAGGGAACAGACATTTAGTAAGTGGCCACCATATGCTGAGTGCTTTACAAGTATTGTCTCATTTGATCCTCAACAATGCTGGAAGCAGAAGTGCTTTTATTCCCATTTTACAGTTGTGGAAGCTGAGACAGAAGTTAAATGACTTGCCCAGATCATACTACTAGAAAATACCTGAGATAGAATTTAAAACCTAGTCTTACTGACTCCAGGCCTAGTTCTATATCCACCATCCTACCTGGCTGCATGTATAGCTGTGTATAGCTTGTTTGTGTACAGTTTATGTGTCTGTATATATATGTATACACACATACACACACACATACATACACACACACACACTTCCCCTTCATTAGATTGTTAGCTCCATGAGAGCAAGGACTCTCTTGTCTTTTTTTTTTTTTTAATCCCCAGTAGAGTACAGTGTATGACACATAGTAGATGCTTTGTACATACTTATGCTTGTTCACTTGACTGCCCTCTTTAGACCAGGCACAACTTTATAAAGCAACCAAAAGACTTGTGAATGTTCTAAAAGTCAGCTGATATTTTAACCTTTCATGGTTTGTTAATAGAATATAGCCGTCTTTTGATTGATTATTTTATGTGAGGATCAGACATAATGAACCTTTTCCCATTCATCTTTGATGAATTTAGGAAATGTAAAGGAGCTTGAATATTAATTTGAGAAAAATGGAAGTAATACATCCCACACATGCTAATTTGACATCATCAGTTTCCTCATCAACATTCACAAAGATATTTCAGTTCTTCACAGTGTCAAAAGATAATTGGTCATCTTTTTTTAGGGTTAGGTAGGAAAATATTTCTACATTGCTTTGATTTTTGGTCATTTTACTATTTTATCAGTACCAGGACAGGATTTGTAAGGAAAAAAGAAGAAAAGAATTTAATAAATACCGATTCTGAATTTTGATTCCTAAGTTTCTTCTTCGTTATGTTACCACAATCAATTGTTTTGTCTGTTTGCTGGCCTATTTAGGGCAAAACATGCTATCATTTCTACTGTAATTTTTTTGGTAAAGCATTTGCGGTTTCTAAATATTGGAGAAGGTAACTGATGTATATTTTGAATGAATAAATGTTATAAATATGTGCTGGTGATATATATCTTCTGGATAATTCATTCCAATATTTTTTCCTGTTACCAAAATTGAGTTGCAAGAAATAGCTGTGGAAGAATTCAAATATATAATGCCCAGGTTCTTTTTGGTGTATTTTTATTTTTCATTTCTTTGAACACAATTTATTTCTATGACAACCACTTCAGAAGCAGTCCTCTGAGTGTAAACAGGCTCTTATAGTATTATTAATATGACTTAAATATGTATATTTGTTGTAAGATAGAGAAAAATGCATTAATGTAAGCAATCCTTCAGATAAGGGAAATAGTATTCCATGATAGAACATGATTTCCTTTGACTTTTTATATTTTGTGTTCTGAATGTCAGTATTTGGGCTATACATAGTACTTACCAACAGATTCTTAAATCACAAATCATCCTTTTTCCTTCTTTTTTTGGGTGGATCCCAAGAAGTATCCAGTACAGTCAATAGGTGAGGAGCAAACCCAGAATCCCTACACTGAACTTCTAGTACTGAAAGCACATCATGATATTGTACGATTTCTAGTACAATTAGATGACTACAGGTAAGCAGCTTTCTCTTTTATGCGTTGTGTGTGAAGGGTTTTCATGAAGCCTTTCAAAAAGTATTTCAGAAATTAAACAAGATTTTCTTAAATCTCTCTTTGGTTGATAATAGGATTAGGCTGTGCTATGCAAATTTCACCATCAGGTTTCCTATATATTGTTATAATATTCAATTTAACAAGCATTTATAAAGTAGTGATAGCCAAATTATATACAACATAATATTTCTAAATATGTTGCATATTACATGGGCATAACTCTACTTTTCCAAAAAATGTAATGGCAGAATAATTAGGGATCAGTACAGATATTTGAGGCAGATGCTGCATGTGGAAGATGGACATTGATTGGAGTCCAGAAATGAAGACGAGAGAGTAGGCTGGATTATAGTTGGGAAACTGTACAATGCTCTTAATGATGCCACACTGTTCCCTGGTTCAAAGACCCACATTTTCCATGCCAACCACCATAGTTTCTGAAGCATCAAAACTGTAAGTGGGCAAAGGGTGGGATAGAGTTATGTGGTAGACACAAATTGGTTAAAGCATATTTCTAGTGCTGACATGTTCTAGAAGTGACCATTGTCTAGTGGAGTACCCCCCACCCCCACTTCCTGACAACTGTTTCTCAGGTCTTTCCAGTTCTTTTAAGCATCATCCCTTTGAAACACTCAATAATTCAGTTATACTACTGACCTCCTTGCTGTTCCTCGCTTGTGACAATCTGTCTCCTCATTCCATGCTTATACCCTGGCTGTCTCCCTTTTCTGGAACTCTCTGCTCCCCTACCTCTTAGTTTCCCTGGCTTCCTACAGGACAGCTCACATTCCATCTTCTGCAGGAGGCCTCCCTAGCCCTGCCTTTGCCAGTGCTTTCTCCTCAAGTATTACCTTTTTTCTGTCTACTCTGCACTTACCTTGGATGGATCTAGTTATCTGCACATTTTCTACCCCATTAGAATATGAACTCATGCATTTTTCCCTTTCTTCATGTCACTAGTACATAAGTCTGGTAGATTTAGTAAAGGATGAATAAATGCTTCTTGACTGTTAACTGATAGACTAACTGCAGCCTTTATCCCCCCTTAGCAGCTATAGGTACTGAAAGACTGGAAAAGAAAGTTCTTGACACCAAATTCCCTGACATTACCATATGCTTTAATTCCATAAATGGATCTGGTTTTATCAAAGTGATACTTAAGAAAATGTTTCTAAATGAACCTTTTCTCTTTGTATGTTTTAGTTAAGTTTGATTGCTTACTATCTGTACCAATGAGCTTCACCCATGTCCTGCCATTTCCCCTCAGAACAATTGGGCATTCCCCCCTGCCCTGCAGCTAAACTCTGTGTGTGTGTGTGTGTGTGTGTGTGTGTGTGTGTGTGTGTGTGTGTGTGTGTGTGTGTGTGTATGGTCGGTCTCTTTCTGTTAGAATGTGAGCTTCTTGAGAGTAGAGACTACCTTGCTTCTCAGTTTATATCTCCAATGCTTAATAATGTGCTTAATAAATGCTTTTTCAGTCACTCATTCATAAAAGCTATCAGTGAAAAAATGTATTTTTGGAAAAGAAGGTGGCCTAAGGCAGCTATGTAGCATAGTGGATAGAGAGGCAGGCCTGGAGATGAGAGACCTGGGTTCAAATTTGACTTCACATACTTCCTAGCTGTGTGGCCCTGGGCAAGTCACTTAATCCTTTTTGCCTAACTTTTGCCCTTCTGTCTTAGAAACAATACTCAGTATCAATTCTAAGGCAAAAAGTAAGGATTTCAAAAGAATGTAGCTTAAATGTGTGGTGAGAGCAAGGGATTGCAGATGGGTAGCTAGACTGCTCCCCTGCTATCTACAACACCTGAAAAGTTCTTGAGGAAGGTTTCTAGCATGTTAAGTGGGGCCTCAGTAGAGGATCTAAGGAAGAACATAAACAGAAGAAATTGAACTAGATAAGACGGCAAGGACAGGTGATAATCTGCACTGTTGGAAGTAATGAAATGTGTAGTTGGTTGAACTTTCAAGCTATCCATTTCACTGTGGAAGCCTGTGGGTTTCAAGTGCTGTGAAGTTGAAATGTTACTATAGCATCCTATTAGTCATTATTTGCTTAGATGAAAAAGAGAACTCTTCTTGGATCATTATCACAAATTTAAGTTGCATGAAATTCTGTTCATTTTAATTCCATTCTAATTTGAAAGTTTAGAAAGATGGATATGGCTATACAATTTTCTTGATCATTTTAGGTCTATGCTTGTGAGATGGATAGTAGACACTTGTAGTTCTTTGTTGAAAGAAGAAATAATGATGAGGCTGATACATAAGATGACTGTCATTGTATAATATGGCTAACTATTATGACGTGGCTTCATCTATTCTTGTTTCTTAATGGTATCTAAATATATACTCAAGCATTTCAGTGATATAGTAGTGTTTTACATAAGTACTATGAGGACATCGATGTTAGACCTTCTCACTTCATCTCTAGTACTTTTATCTTTTCACCATGTTAGAACTATTCACTTGGTTTATGATCATTAGAGGCAGGGCACTGGATTTGTAATTGAGGGAAACATAGGTTTCTTCTCATCCTAGCCTCTAGCCCTAAGTATTTATTGACTCTGTGACCATGGGCAAGTCACTTTTTCTTAGCTTCAGTTCCCTAATTTAAAAAAAGATATCATAACTGTAGCATCCACCTCTTGGAGATATACGAGTCAAATGAGACAAAGCTTAAACAAATCAAAGCATTATGTAAATGTTAACTATAAAAAAATGAACCAACATCTCTTCCCTCCCTCCCCCCCAGAAAAACCTGGCTCTGAACTATGGAATATATATATATATA
>NC_058130.1:342667204-342735237 GCF_016433145.1 Gracilinanus agilis | reverse complement strand
AAAGCTACCCACATTCAGAGGAAGGACTGCAGGAGAGGAAACATATAAGAAAAACAACTGCTTGAATGCATGGGTCGGGGTGGACATGATTGAGGGTGTGGACTCGAAACTATCACACCAATGCAACTACCAACAATTTGGAAATTGGTCTTGATCAAGGACACATGACAAAACTAGTGGAAATGCGCATCGGCTAACGGTGGGGGGTGGGGTGCGGGGGGGGGTTGAAGGGGAAAGGTGGAGCATGAATCATGTAACCATGTTAAAAATGAATATTAATAAATGTTAAAAAAAATTAAAAAAAATTAATAATAAGTATTGGTTCCAAGGCAGGAGAGTGGTAAGGGCAAGGCAATGGGGGTTGAGTGATTTGAACCCAGAACCTCTTCTTTTAGGCCTGGTTCTCTATCCCCTGAGCCACCTACCTGTACCCTCAAACTACTTTGTAAGGAACTTCTGATCACATAAATACTTGTTGTCTCTACCACTAGCATTTTACCTCCTTGAGAGTAAGAAATCTCTTCATTCTTTGTATTGATATCTCCAGTGTTTGGCACATAGTAAGAGTTTAAGAAATCTTTCTTATTAGTAATACTCAATCATTTTCTATTTGTCTCATATATGTTTTTTGGGAGTGAAAGTTTTGGGTACTTGAGGACTGGGGCCTCTTTTATCCCCAATAATTTAGAACACATTGGTGATTCTGTTTATGAATATTTAATCATTGCCTGATTCCTTCCAACCATTTATTCTTTCTATATCTTGAGTTCTATGCAGTGGAAATTGCTTACAGTGATGGACCTTGAGGTGCACTCCAAGTTTCTCATTTAAAGTGTTTTCTCATTAACCCCAAGTTAACCATAGAATTAAATTATCTGGAATATGCCATTAAGAATTTTAGCTAATTGAGACTTTTCTATATTTTTATGTAAATGCTATAGTCACAGTCATGATATTTAACATCTAGTTATCTGAAGGGAAAAAAAAAGAAAATGAGGGAGAAATTAGATAATTGAACTGTTTTTTTTTTAACCACTTAATGCTTTATTTGTTAGAGATTCTTATCTTGGGAAATAATTTCACTTAAATGAAATACTGGTCTAGAATTCAAGCTCTGTTGATTTGAAAAGCCCTGCTTTTGGTGACCAAATGACTGACTCATATCTTTATTTAGCTTCAATTTCTGTGTAAACTCATGTTCTTTTTCTTAGCTGTTTTATACCATTTTGAAAATATGTTCTTTGTGTGTGTGTGACCCCCTTAATCCCAAAGGGATTTCTGCTTTCCCCATTATTACTTTGGGAAAAAATAAGAAACTGAATAAATTTGAAAATGTCACAGGCAAAATATCATTAAAATGAACATCATAAGATGTACCATTTGTCTTATTAGTATGAGTTTTATGAGAGTGGATATGCTATTAGAAATCTTATTCATAGCTTATAGGACCTAGCTATAAAAGAGAGCTAAGGCTTAGTATCTCTGTAATTGGTGTTAGTAAGTGAAAGTTGTAAAGAACTTGCAAGCAGAAGAAATGAAGTGATTTATCGACTATTTTCTCCATTAACAAAACAAAACAAAACAAAATTCTTACCCTCTGTCTTAGAATCAGTATTGAATCGGTATCAATTTTAAGACAGAAGAGTGGTAAGGGCTAGGCAATTGGAGTCAAGTGACTTGCCCAGGGTCACAAAGCTAAGAAATGTCTGAGGCTAGATTGAATCCAGGACCTCATGACTTCAGGCCTGGTGTTCTATCCAGTCATTTTCTCTTTTATATCCTGGTAATAGAGTAGATTTCTATTTTAAAAAATGTTTATTTTTTTCCAATTACATTTAAAAATAATTTTTAACACTTTTAAAAAAAATTTGGGTTTTCCTGCCTCCTCCCTCCCAAGGCAATAAACAATCTGGTTCAGTTTTCACATGTTCAATCATGTAAAAAATCTTTCCCTATTAGTCATTTCGTGGAAGAGAACTAAAAAAACACCACAAATGAAGAAAGTGAAATAGAGAATATAGTATATTTTGATCTGCATTCAGTTGAACTCCATCAGTTTGTTCTTTGGAGGTGGATGGAATTTTTCATCATTAGTTTTTGAATTTGTTTATCATACAATATTGCTGTTACCATGTACAATATTCTGCTGGTTTTGCTCACTTTACATCAGTTCATTTAAGTTGAAATCTTTCTGAAATGATCTTGCTCATCATTTCTTATAGCAAAATACTATTCCATTACAATTATATATTACAACTTGTTCAGCTATTTCCCTATTGATGGGCATCCCTTCAATTTTCAGTTCTTTACTACTAGAAAAAGAGCTACTCTAAATATTTTTGTACAGATAGGCCCTTTCCCCTTTTTTGGATCTCTTCAGGTTACAGACATGTTAGTAGTATTTATTACTGATCAAAGTTGTATACACAGTTTTAAAGCCTTTTAAGCATAGTTACAAATTCCCAACCAGTCTGATTGAATAATTTCGCAACTTCACCAACAGTCTGTTAGTATCCTATTTTTCTATACCCCTTCCAATATATATCATTTTCTTTTTCTGTCATATTAGCCAATCTGATCTTCAGACTTATTTTAATTTGCATTTCTCTACTCAGTAGTGATTTAGAGCATTTTTTCATGTGTCTGTGGAGAACCTTAATTGAAAACTGTCTATTTATATCATTTAACAGTTGAAGAATGAGTCGTATTCTTAAAAATTTGACTCATTTCTCCATATATATGAGAAAAAAAACCTTTATCAGAAATATAGTGAGGGATTCTTTATCTGTGAGAAAATTTTGAAGTTGAGGGAATGGCTTAAATGTATACTTGACTAAGATCTGGATAGAAATTAATAAGTAAAGTTCATTAAGTTCTCATTTGTTTGAGGAATAATAGGGATAAAATGAATAACTGAAACATATAGATAACTTAAAATCCCAATTTTAGTCATTAATTATAATATTTTCTCCAGTGAAATATTTAAATAATTTTCTTAGCTGTAAGCAGAATTGTACAGATTTTTTTCACTTCTCTCTTCTTCCAGTAACTTTTCATCCAGAGATACTAAGATGAACTGAGATAGACAAAAGACAGCAATAGGCCTGAAAGGCAGGGCTGAAGGATCTACTGGCTAGATTTTGACCCTTGAATAATTTTAAAAGTTGTCTTTTAAAAATTGTCTTGAATTCTATGCATTACTTTTGAGCATCATTTAAATTTTACTTTTTGTTCACTACTATATGAATTAAAAATTGCTATCTCATTCCCAGAATCTACATAACTTATTCATCCTTTATTATAAACATCTAAGATTTAGACTATATGGAACAATGATGAGAATTTTTTTTTTTCTCTTAAACCCTTACCTTCCGTCTTGGAGTCAATACTGTGTATGGGCTCCAAGGCAGAAGAGTGGTAAGGGTAGGCAATGGGGGTCAAGTGACTTGCCCAGGGTCACACAGCTGGGAAGTGTCTGAGACCAGATTTGAACCTAGGACGTCCCGTCTCTAGGCCTGGCTCCCAATCCACTGAGCTACCCAGCTGCCCCCATGATGAGAATTTTTAAACCAGGATTTGAAAAAATGTGTGTCTTTTAAAACTAGTTTTTGAAAGGGAGAAAAGAAGTTTAAAGAATTGTAAAAATTGAAGTAAATGGTTTTTTTCCAAAGAAAATTTATGGATGTAGAGGCTTGCCTTCTTTCTCATCACTATATAAACAAAAATCAATAGACCTAGAAATTAAGGATTTAATTTAAATTAAGGTTAAGGATCTACTTTAGTATTTAAAAAATAATAATCAGAGAATCACTATAATTCTTTCCCCACAAAACATAAAATTTATTAATTATGAAAAAGTTATATTTTTATTATTTGTTATTATGGAAATCATTCATTTTTAATAATCAAATACTTATTATGCTGTATCTTTTTAAAAATGAGAATAGAACTGGCAGAGAAGTTTTTAAAATGTAATCTTTTGGGTAGTGTATATTTAGGTAAGAAAGTTGTTAGGGTCCTTTATAGTCATAGAATTTTAAAGCAGAAAAAGACCTTGGAATGCTTCTTCTTAGACATGTAATTTTTAAACTTAAGCTCAATGAAGACAGGGACCATATAGCTTTTCTTAAACATTTATCCACCCTTTCCACCTCCCCATAGCACAGTGAGTATACATTCTATTCATAATTACCATGTTGAATTTAATAGTTGTAACTTCATTATGTCATTAATGAAGGCTCTTACCATTTGGGGGACTAATCTTGAGCTTTGTTCATTTTGGATTTCCTAAACTATAACTTTTGCTATAAAACGATCTTTTAAAATCTGTACCCCAAATCACAAACTCATATATACATGTGATAAGTGATGTCATGTTTTCCTTTTGCGTTTCTACTCTTATAGTTCTTTTTATCAATGTGGATAGCATTCTTTCCCATAAATCCTTCAGATGTGTTCTGGCTTGTAGCACTGCTACTAGTAGCAAAGTACATTGCATTGGATTGTTCCACAATGTTTTATTTTCTGTGTACAATGTTCTCCTGGTTCTGCTTATTTCACTCTGCATCAGTTCATTTAGTTCCTCCCAGTTCATATATAAATCATCCAGATCATCATTTCTTACAGCACAGTAATATTCCTTCACCATCATATACCACAATTTGTTCAGCCATTCCCCAATTGAGGGACAACCCTTCATTTTCCAATCTTTTGTCACCACAAAAAGTGCAGCTATGAAAAAGTACAGGTATTTTTCCTTATTATCTCTTTGGGGTCCAAACCTAGTAGTGGTATAGCTGGATCAAAGGGTATGCATTTTTAAAAAATTTATTAAATTAATTAATTTACAATATTTTCCCATGGTTACATGAATAACATTCATTCCCTCCCCTTCTCTGACTCCCCTCCCATAATCTTATGGGGAAACTTATGGGTAAATTAAATATTACTAGGTTTAGAGAAAAGGGAGAAGGAGGACTGACAGGACCACAGGGCAACAGACTGGGCTAACAAACTGGGAAAACACAAACCCCTCCAAAAAAAACAAGGAATGGGAGATTATGGATTGGCAGTTGAGACCAACTGCCACCATAGATCCACCTAGCCTGGGAGTCTGTGAAACTAACAAGTGAGTAGACTGGGACCAAAGAATTATAAAATACAGGTTTATTTAGATAAACTTTGATTTTGAAGGAAGGGAAAGGGATGTCTATTCTAACAATCTATGGGCAAGCCTCTGGGTCAGGGAAGGAACTTATCTACACTAAGTTAAAGGGTATATCAAGGCACAGCTATACTATCAGGGAAGGAAGTGGGATCCTCACTGCTGAGTCCTGTCCAATTCCAGTGATGATACAGTTCTCCTAGGTCCTCAGCCAGTAATCATTGAGATGGGTAAGGTTAGGAAGTTAAACCAGTCTGAGATGACCAGCAGCCCAGGTCAGGTTTGACATTCTCGACCTAACTTCTCACAGGCAGATGATTCTTCCTTCAGGATACCAGGATACAAACTTCACTTCCCTGAGGTCTCCCACTGAGTCAGTTGGTCAGCAGCATCTTGCACTCAGCTAACATGGAGTCCATCCCAGGAGAGAGCCACTTCCTGCTTCCCCCATTCCATTTAGAATTCCCTAGCCTTGCTTGATAAGCCTCCTAATAATACCTAAACATTTACACCCTACTTTATTAATTTATCTACAGCAATAGCCAACAAGCAATTCCACTGGGTTTTACATGTGCCACTGATCAAGACCTATTTCCATATTGTTAGTATTTGCACTAGGGTGATTGATCATTTAGAGTCTACATCTCCAATCATATCCCCATTGAACTATGTGATCAAGGAAATGTCTTTCTTCTCCCACAGTTCTTTCTCTGGATGTGGATAGCGTGAGAAGTCTATTATATTCGATTGTGCCACAGTGTATCTGTCTCTGTGTATAATGTTCTCTTGGTCCTCCTCTTTTCACTTTGCATCAATTCCTGGAGGTCGTTCCAGTTCATATAGAATTCCTTCAGTTCATTATTCCTTTCATCACAATAGTATTCCATCATCAACAGATACCACAATTTGTTAAGCCATTTCCCAACAGAAGGGCATCCCCTCATTTTCCAATTTTTTGCCACTACAGAGAGTGCAGTTATAAATATTTTTGTACAAGTCTTTTTCCTTATTATCTCTTTGGGGTATAAACCCAACAGTGGTATGGCTGGATCAAAAAGCGGGCAGTCTTTTAATGCCCTTTGGGCATAGTTTCAAATTGCTTTACAGAATGGTTGGATCATTTCACAACTCTGGCAGCAGTGCATTAATGTCCCAATTTTGCCACATCCCCTCCAACATTTATTACTTTCCTATGCTGTGATATTAACCAATCTGTTAGGTGTGAGGTGATACCTCAAAGTTGTGTTGATGCGCATTTTTCTGATTATAAGAGATTTAGAATACTTTTTCATGTGCTTATTGATAGTTTTGATTTCTTTATCTGAAAATTGCCTACTCATGTCTCTTGCCCATTTATCAATTGGGGAATGGCTTGATTTTTTGTACCATTGATTTAGCTCCTTATAAATTTGAAGAATTAGACCTTTGTCAGAGGTTTTTGTTATAAAGATTTTTTTTTCCAATTTGTTGCTTCCCTTCTAATTTTGGTTGTATTGATTTTATTTGTACAAAATCTTTTTAATTTAATGTAATCAAAATTATTCATTTTACATTTTGTAATATTCTCTGTCTCTTGCTTGCTCTTAAAATTTTTCCTTTCCCAAAGATCTGACAGGTAAACTATTCTATTTTCCCCTAATTTACTTATAGCTTCCTTTTTTTATATTTAAGTCATTCACCCATTCTGAATTTATCTTGGTGTAGGGTGTGAGATGTTGATCTAAACCTAATCTCTCCCATACTGTTTCCCAATTTTCTCAGCCATTTTTCTCAAATGGTGGGTTTTTGTCCCAAAAGCTGGGATATTTGGGTTTATCGAACACTATCTTGCTGATGTCACTTACCCCAAGTCTATTCCACTGATCCTCCCTTCTGTCTCTTAGCCAGCACCATATTGTTTTGATGACCACTGCTTTATAGTACAGTTTAAGATCTGGTAATGCTAGGCCCCCATCCTTCACATTTTTTTTTCATTATTTCCCTTGATATTCTTGATCTTTTGTTTTTTTAAATGAACTTTGTTATAATTTTTTCCAATTCAGTAAAAGAGTTTTTTGGTAGTTTGGTAGGTATGGCACTGAATAAGTAAATTAATTTGGGTAGGATTGTCATTTTTATTATTACTATTACCCATGAGCAATTAATGTTTTTCCAATTGTTTAGATGTAGTTTTAATTTTGTGGAAAGTGTTTTGTAATTGTGTTCATATAGTTCCTTTGTTTGTCTTGGAAAATAGACTCCTAAATATTTTATATTATCTAGGATGATTTTAAATGGAATTTCTCTTTCTAATTCTTGTTCCTGAGATGTGTTGGAAATATATAGAAATGTTGATGATTTATGGGGGTTTATTTTGTATCCTGCAACTTTGCTAAAGTTGTTGATTATTTCCACTAGCTTTTAAGTTGATTCTTTAGGATTCTTTAAGTAGACCATCACATCATCTGCAAAGAGTGATAGTTTAGTCTCCTCATTGCTCATTTTAATACCTTCAATTTCTTTTTCTTCTCTGATAGCTACTGCTAGTGTTTCTATAATGTTAAACAATAGAGGTGATAATGGGCATCCTTGTTTCACTCCTGATCTTATTGGGAAGGGTTCTAATTCATCCCCATTGCAGATGATGCTTGCTGATGCTTTTAAAGATACATTTTTTATTGTTTTTAAGAAAGGCCCTTCTATTCCTATACTTTATAGTATTTTCAATAGGAATGAGTATTGTATTTTGTCAAGGGCTTTTTCTGCATCTATTGAGATTATTATGTGATTTTTGTTGGTTTTCTTGTTAATATGGTCAACAATGTGGATGGTTTTCCTAATATTAAACTATCCTTGCATTTCTGGTATAAATCCTACCTTATCATAGTGAATAATCCTCATGATCACTTGCTGGAGTCTTTTTGCTAGTATTCTATTTAGATTTTTGCATCTATTTTCATTAAAGAGATTGGTCTTTAGTTTTCTTTCTCTGTTTTTGATCTGCCTAGCTTTGGAATCAGTACCATATTTGTGTCATAAAAAGAATTTGTTAGAACTCCTTCTTTGCTTATTTTGTCAAATAGTTTGTGTAATATTGGGGTTAGTTGTTCTTTAAATGTTTGATAGAATTCACTTGTGAATCCATCAGGCCCTGGTGATTTTTTCTTATGAAGGTCTTTGATGGCTTATTCAATTTCTTTTTCTGATATGGGATTATTTAAGTATTCTATTTCTTCTGCTATTAATCTAGGCAATTTATATTTTTGTAAATATTAAATCCATATCACCTAGATTGCTATATTTATTGCCATATAATTGGACAAAATGGTTTTTAACGATAGCCTTAATTTCTTCATTAGTTCTTTCACTTTAAATTTTATTAATTTCTCCTTTAACTTTTAGGATTTCTAATTTAGTTATCATCTGGGGATTTTTAATTTGTTCTCTTTCTAGTTTTTTAATTTGCATGCCCAATTCTTTGACCTTCTCCCTCCCTACTTTTTAATATACACACTCAAGGATTTAAATTTCCCCCTGAGTACTGCTTTGGCTGCATCCTATAGATTTTGATAGAATGTCTCATCATTGTCATTCTCTTCAGTGAAATTATTAATTGTTTCTATGATTTGTTCTTTAACTAACTGATTTTGGAGAGTCATATTTAATTTCCAATTAATTTTTGATTTGTCTCTCCATGTACCTTTACTAATTATTATTTTTATTGCATTATGATCTGAAAAAGATTGCATTTTTTATTTCTGCTCTTTTGCATTTGTTTGCCATATTTTTATGCCCAGTACATGGTCAATCTTTGTTAATGTACCATGTGCTGCTGAAAAGAAGATGTATTCCTTTTTGTCCCTATTTATTTTTCTCCATATATCTATTAACTTGTAAGATTTCATTCACATCTCTTACCTCTTTTTTATTTATTTTTTGGTTTGATTTATCTAGATATGATCGAGGAAGGTTCAGGTCTCCCACTAGTATAGTTTTATTATCTATTTCCTCCTTTAGCTCCAGTAGTTTCTCCTTTAAAATTTGGATGCCCTGCCATTTGGTGCATATGTGTTGAGTACTGCTATTTCTTCATTGTTTATACTGCCTTTTATCAAGATGTAATTACCTTCCCTATCTCTTTTAATCAGATCTCTTTTTACTTCGGCTTTGTTAGATATCATGATTGCAATTCCTTCCTTCTTTTTCTCAGTTGATGCCCAATAGATTTTGCTCTAGCCTTTTACCTTTACCCTGTGTCTGTCTACCTGCCTCATGTGTATTTCTTGTAGACAATATATGGTAAGATTTTCTGTTTTATGGGTGAGTTCATCCCATTCACATTCAGAGTTAAGATTACCACCTGTGTATTCCGCATCATTTTGATTCCTGGCCTAGTCCTGCCCTTCCTTCTTTTACTATTTACTTCTACACAAGTGTTTTGCTTTTAATCATCCACCCTATTTCTTACCCTTATTTTACTTCCCTTCCTACCCCCTCCCTTCTTATTCCCATTTTATTTTTCTTTAGGGTCTATTAAATTCCTCTCCCTCTCTTTCCTTCCCTTTTGGTACTCCCCATCCCACTCCCTGCCTTGGTTTTTCCTTCTCAACTTCCCTTTAGGGTAAGATAGAATTTGATATCCCAATGCTCTTCCCTCTTAGAGTTGATTCCACTGAGAGTAAAGTTTAAGTATTACGTATTAGTGCTCTTCCTCGCCTTTTTATATTATTCTTCCCCTCCACCTCCCATGCGCCTCTTTATGTAGTATAATTTATCCTATTTTTCTTATTTCTTCAAGTTTTTCTTGGTGCCATCTTCTATCCCCCTTCCTCCTATCTTTTTTTTTACATATCATCTTAAACCACTTAGTACCCCAACCACTACCTATGAATAATTTTTCTAACTACTATGATAGTTAATACAGTTTTTGAGAATTACAAATATCATTTTTCCTTATAGGAGTATAAACAATTTAACCTTACTGAAGCCCTAAAAAAAATTTTCCCCCTCTTTTTTTTACTTTTTTATTTTTCTCTTGAGTTTTGTATTTGGACATCACATTTTCCATTTAGTTCTTGTCTTTTCTTTACAAATACATGGAAATCTTCTATTTTGTTCAACACCTATACTTTCCCCAGAAGTATATAGTCAGTTTTCATAGGTAAGATGATCCTTGGTTATAGGCCCCAGTGCTTTTCTGAATATCATATTCCAAAACTTGTAGTCCTTTAGTGTGGAGGTTGCCAAATCCTGTGTGATCCTGACTGGGGTTCCTCAATATCTGAATTTTCTCTTTTTGGCTTCTTGAAATATATTTTCCTTATCTTGCAAGCTCTTGAATCTGGTAATTACATTCCTGGGGGTTGTCTTTTGAGGATTTAATGTAGCAGGTGATCTATGGACACTTTCAATGTCTATTTTGTCCTCTTGTTCAAGAATATCCAGGCAGTTTTCTTGGATTATTTCTTGTATGATGTCAAGATTTCTGTTTATTTCCAGTTTTTCAGTTAGGCCTATGATTCTCAAATTGTCTCTCCTAGACCTATTTTCCAAGCAGTCATTTTCTCAATGAGGTATTTCATGTTTCCTTTTAACTTGTTATTCTTTTGACTTTGCTTTATTAATTCTTGCTGTCTTGTAGGATCATTAGCTTCTACTTGCCCAATTCTAGTTTTTAAAGACTGATTTTCAGCTATGATGTTTTGATTTTCCTTCTTGGTTTTGTCTATCGTGCTTTTCATGGCTTCCAGCAGGTCAATTCTGTCTCCAATTTGCTTATCATTTCATTTGATTTCTGGGCTTCTTTTTCCAAGTGGGAGATTCTGTCTTTTAAACTGTTATTTTCTTTTTGAACTATTTCCTACTTTTCTTACCAAATTTCTTCTATCTTTTTCACTTGGTTCATAATCTCAAATCTGAGCTCCTCAAGAACTTGTGACCAATTTCAATTTTTTTTGAACGTTTGGATGTGTTTGTTTGTTTGTTGTCCTCTGCTGTCTCCTCTGTCTCAAGTTTTTCTCCTTAAAAATTATTGAAGGTCAGGGTTTTTTCCTAATTTTTTTGGTAGTTGTAGATTGTAATCCTTGAGTGTTTGTGGCCATTGCTGTTTTAGTTTTTTCTTCCCTTCTCAGTCAGAAGTCTGAATGAAGGGGGCAGGCAGGTCTTTGTATTGAGCTACAGAGTGGTTTTTGTTCTGAGGGTATTTTTCAGTCTACACTGCCTCTTCTGTGTGCAGCCCCTCTCTGCCCTATCTCCACGCCCAATCTCTGCATTCCTCAGCCTCCTGGGGTCCCCAAGTCTCACTGCTCTCTGAGGTAAGTCGTGATGTCCTCAGCCAGCCCCCCATGAACCCAGAGATTGTCCCGTGCTCACTCTGTCTCTGATGCTGTAGGTGGAATGGGGGGAGGGAGGGATGATCTGCTTGCACTTTGGTAGGAGTAATTTTATGGTGTGGAAATGACCAAACCCTGCCTACTTTTAAGGCTGCACCCTTTGGAATAACCCCTTCACTCATCTGATTTTGGTTTTTGTCCTTTTGAGGTGCTTTATATATCAGTAGATGGTGAGGCAATGAAGACCCTTGCTTCTACTCTCTGGCCATCTTAGTCCAGAAGTTTGTATACATTCTTTTAAAGTCCTTTGGACATAATTCCAAATTGCCTTCCAAAATGGCTAGGTTAATTCACATCTCCACCAACAATGCATTAGTGTCCCAATTTTGCCATATCCCCTCCAACATTTATTATTTTCCTTTACTGTTATATTGACCAATCTGCTAGGTGTGAGGTGGTACCTCAGAGTTGTCTTGATATGCATTTCTCTAATTATGAGAGATTTAGAACACTTTTTCATGTACTTATTGATAGTTTTGATTTTTTATGTGAAAACTGCCTATTCATATGCCTTACCCATTTGTCAATTGGAGAATGACTTGATTTTTTTGTACAATTGACTTAACTCCTTATACATTTGAGAAATGAGACCTTTTTCAGAGGTTTTTGTTATATTGATTTTTTCCCAATTTGTTCCTTCCCTTCTAATTTTGGTTGCATGGTTTTGTTTGTACAAAAACCTTTTAATTTAATATAATCAAAATTATACCTTTTGCATTTTGTAGTGTTCTCTATCTCCTGCTTGGTCTTAAATTCATTCCTTCCTTTCCCATAGATCTGACAGGTATACTATTCTATATTCACCTAATTTGTTTATAATTTCCCCCTTTATATTTAAGTCATTTGCCCATTATCAATTAATCTTGGTATAGAGTGTAAGATGTTGATCTAAACCTAATTTCTCCCTTACTGTTTTCCAATTCTCCCAGCAGTTTTTGTCAAATAGTGGGTTCTTGTCTCAAAAGCTGGAATCTTTGGGTTTATCAAACTGTTTTGCTACTGTCATTTACCCCAAGTCCATTCCATTGATCCATCCTTCTATCTCCAAACCAGTACCATATTGTTTCTATGATCACTGCTTTATAGTATAGAGATCTGGTAACACTAGGCCTCCATCCTTCACATTTTTTTCACTAGTTCCTGTGATATTCTTGATCCTCCCATCTTTCTTGATTGTTTACTTAGATTCCCTAAGTACTTATTGAGAAGTACTTATTAATTGGAAAAAAATTTAAAAGAAAGAAAATAAATTCTCTCTAATATCTCCAAGGATATGCTCCTCAAGAGTTTGACTTTCCAGATTCACAATTAAAGGACATATATAGCTATGTAAAACAGATACATTATTTACTAAAGTCTAATTAAATTATATCTGTATAATTACCCTGATCTAATTATTCAGTGGTCATGTTAAAAAAAGAGTTTATTGCAATAAGTTAATAGTCTTCTTGACACAAGTCTCTTTGTTTTTGGATCTTCACATAGATGCCAAACTGATTTCCTAAAGAGCAAATCTGATTGTGTCACTCCCCTAGTCAATAAATTCCAATTGCTCCTTGTTACCTACAGAATCAAATTTAAACAGCTCTGTTTGACATTTTAAAGCTTGTCACAACTTGGCTACAACCTTCTTTTTGTCTTACTTTCCTCAGGATTTATGATAGTGCCTGACACATTTGTAGTGAATACTTTTTGACTGAGGAAATGAAATTAATCCGGCATAACCTGTTTTTGATGAAGCGAAGCTGATGCTTTGTGATCTTTTGTCTTTTCTAGATGTCCATTAACAGCCCTTTAATAATATATTCTTTAATTTAGCCAAGAATTTAAGTTCAACTTTAGATTCCAATTTATAACCTCTCCTTTGTTTAAAAAATATTTTAAAAAATTGTAGCACTTATCCTTTCCTAGCTTGATAGCACCTTGATGGTGGTTTAGCAATCTACATTAGTTACCATCTAGATTGCCTGGGCCTGATGACTTTTATTAAGGATAGCTAGATGTTTCCAGACCCTCTTCCTAAATGTTTTATATTTCATTTTCCTATTAGTTACTTTTGTACTGTAAAAATAAGTATTGAATCTAATTGAATTTCTGAGATGGAGAACTGCAGAAGACTTCCTGGAGAAGTTGATCTTTTTTAAAATGATTTTTTCAGTGAACAGAAATCCATCTTTCCATCTTTTCTCCCCCTAACCAGTTGATAATTAAAGAATAACAAAACTCCTATTACAAACATTTATAATCAAGGAAAACATTTCTGCATTGACTGTGTCCAAAAGAAAAAAAATTACATACATATGCATGTATGAATGTGAACATGGATGTGTGTGTGCCTCATTCTCATTCTGAGCCACTTATCTGTAAGAAGATAGATTACATGTTTACTCATTTGTCACTATGTTGATCAGAATTCCTCTTAAGTCTTTCAGAGTTGTTCGTCTTTACAATATTGTTGTAACAAATTATTGTCCTGGTTCTGTTCATTTCACTGCATCAGTTCATACAATTCTTCTCAGTTTTTCTAAAATTATCCCCTTCATCATTTCTTATAGCACAATAGCATTCCATTACATTTATATACAATAATTTGTTCAACCATTACCCAAATGATTGCCGTACCCTCAGTTTCCCATTCTTTGCCACTTAAAAAAGACATATTTTTTGTAGATGTTGAATTAGAGTTTACTTTGTGTAAAACTAATCCTTTTTCCCTTTTCCTTTTCACTTGAATAAAATCTAATTCTGTATTTGCCTCTGCATGTGTTTTCTTACTGAGGAGGCAATATTTAGAGTTGAGTTTTAAAGAAAAGATAGAAATTCAGTGAGGAAAGGGGTAATGAGATATGTGGACAAGGAATAGAAGAAGAAATTTGTGGAACGTTCTATATTTTATGAAAGATGAAGAAGAATCCAGTTTGTCTGCAGCATGGCATGTGAAGGGAGAATAGCTTATAATCTAGAAAATTGGGGTGGTGGTAGTCTTTGGAATAGGCATGCCATTCTAGGCCTTCCAAAGTAGGCAGCAGGGTGCTATCAAAGGCCTTTGAGCAATTAAAACTATCAATAATTGTATGGGAAAATGTTCTAAATCACTCTTGATTGGAGAAATACAAATTAAAACTCTGAGGTATCACCTATCAGAATGACCAATATGACAGGAAAGGAAAGTGGTAAATGTTGGAGGGAATGGGGGATAATTGGGACAATAACACATTGCTGGTGGAGTTGTGAACTGATCCAACCATTCTGGAGGGCAGTTTGGAACTATGCCTGAAAGGCTATAAAACTGTGCTTACCCTTTGATCTTGTAATACCACCTTTGGTTCTATATATCAAAGACATCATAAAAAAGGGGAAAGGACCAATTATAGAAAAATATTTATAGTCGCACTCTTTGTTGGGGCAAAAATTTGGAAATTGAGGGGATGTCCATTAATTAGTTAATGGCTAAACAAATTATAGTACATGATGGTGATGGAATACTATTATGCCGTAAGAAACTGTGAGCAGAATGATTTCAGAAAAAGCTGGAAAGATCTGCATGGACCGAAGCAGAATGAAATAAACAGAACTGGGAGAACATTGTACATAGTGACCCCAGCATTGTATGATGATCAATTGTGAAAGACTTAGCTACTCTCAGTAATACAATGATCCAGGACAATTCAGAAGGACAGATGACTATCTGCCTCCAAAGGAAGAATCTTTGGGATTGGAGGCAGATCAAAGTACACTGTTTTTCATGTTTTTTTTTTTTATGGTTTTATTTTGGTGTTTTGGTTTTCTATGATTATTCTCTTACAACAGTAACCAATATGATAGTATGTTTTACATGATAAGACATGTATAACCCAGGTCAAATTGCTCACCATCTGAGAGGGAGGAGAGAGATAATTTGGGATCTTAAATTTTCTGAAAATGTGTGTTGAAAATTATTATATGTATTTGGGAAAGTAAAATATCTTTGAATAATTAAAAATAAAGTCTTTGAGCAGAAGTGTGGCATGGCCAGATATTTGTCTAAGGAAGATGTTTCTGGCATGAGTGTAAAGGATAGATTATAAGGGAGAGTCAGTGTGGGAAGATCTGTCAGGAGATTATTATATTATTAATCTATGTGGTGCCTCCTAGTAGCATTGTATATGAAGGAAGTTATTTAGGGGGCCTTGATCATGAGGACAGACTCTAAGATCAGGTGCCTCCTGGGGTCAATGCAAAAGCCATCAAGGTAGGTGACAAGGAGGCAGATCAAATGTCCCCTTGGAGCCCTAGGAAAGGAGGAAGGGCCAAGAGAATATCACCCATGGGCATGTCATGTAAAAGTGAACTGACTGGGAAAGATTTGAAAAACCCAAGTGGACTTCTGCAATAGAGGCTGGATAGCCTTGCTGCTGCGGGAGGTATACAATCTCAGCCAGCCAAACAGAGAATTGATTCTATTCAGGTTAATCTTTCCTTAAGGGAAATCTCTCTCTCTCTCTCTCTCTCTCTCTCTCTCTCTCGTCTCTCTCTCTCTCTCTCTCTCTCTCTCTCTCTCTCTCTCTCTCTCTCTCTCTCTCTCTCTCTCTAGTTATTATTAATAAACACTTATAATTCTGACCACACACCTTTTTATTCCCAGCAATTAGAAATTAGAGAAGATATGTGGGGGATATTGCTGAAATAAGAACAATAAGACTTGGGACTAACATGATTTTTCAAAGTCAGGAATAAGGATAGGAAGAAAAAGTTTAAGACAATACCAAAGTTTTAAATATTGGAGACTAAGAAGTTCCATTGCCAGAAATAATAAAGTCAAAAGGAGGATGTTTTGAGGAAAATATAAGTTAAGTTTTAGTCATGTTAAATTTGAGGTGTGTATAGGACAAATGGGCAATTAGGAATGGAGCTATGGAACTTGGGAGAGTGGTCAGAGTAGGATTTGATAGTCATTTGTATAGGGGTGATAGTGGAAACTGGAAATGAATGGAATCATGAAGAAAGGAAATTTGTAAAGAGATGGCTAAGAATAGCTTCTTGGAAATAACCTACTTTAACAGTCTGAGATAGGACAATGAGTGAGGGAAGGAGACAGACAAAAAGTGATCATGTGAGTCTTTTTATACAAATATTGGAAAATGTAATAAATCTAGTCATGCTAGTGGTTCAGTTAAAGAAATAATTTTTAAACACCTACTGTGAACAGAGCATTTTGCTGAGTATTGGTGGAGATAGAAGTTTTAGATAAGCCACTTTTTCTTCTTACTTTTCTTTTATGGAGTCATAATCAAATCAGTACCCAAATCAGTAATGCATCATTACTTGAAAAGGTGTGTCATTATATTCTGCTATACATCTCCCACTCACCATCTCAGGCACTTTCTAAACTATGAACCCCAGATGCCACATACGACCGTGTTAGTTTTTGTTTTAGTATTGTATCCCCAGTTCTTGGCAAGCAGTAAGTACTTAATTAAATCCTTTCCTAATTTAAACTATAAGTAATAACCCTACACAACAGATCATTTCCATAGACTCTGTTCATGTGCTGGATAATCTTTATTATTGAAAGAAAAGATCGAATTTTTATGAAGCCTGTAAGTTGGAGGGGAAAAGAGAACTGAGCATGAGTAGCTGAGTACTTTGAGCTTTTTTATATTACTTTTTAGTTTTCTTTAACATCTAAACCTCTTGATTACCCAAGAAAGCAGCAATATCCCAAAAGATTGGGGAGCTAGAGAGAGCAAAGGAATAGGAATGGTTTAAACAATTAAATTTCTAAAATCTTTGCATAAAATGAATAGAAATAATGAGTTTACTCAGCCACTACTTCTTTTCTCTGTTGGGAAATTAATTCATAACAGAAAAACTGGGCATTGGCTCAGTTTCATCTCATTGCAGACAGATTTCACAGAATAATAGAATTCTAGAGCACAAAGGGACCTTAGTCCAACCCTTCATTTTATATTTTTAGCAATGTGTTCATTATAACCATATTTATTCTACTACCAGACAATTAGTTATAATGGAATTTTATCTGTCCTTGAGAACATTAGTGAGTCAAAATATCATTAACAGGGGTTGAAGAAGCTTAGTAACTCTAGCAATTATGTGATAATAGATTCACCCTTTATACTTACCACTAATGACCCTTTCTTTACTTTTCCCTTCCTTCACCAGATTTGCATCTGCTGGAGATGATGGAATTGTGTTTTTATGGAATGCTCAGGTGTGTGCTGATTTTAAATGGATTATATAATAACGAAGGAGCAATATATATGACTCATAAGTTATATGCGCTATATACTTCTCGGTAGTCAGATATTAAAACATCCATATTTTTGTATTTATTTATTATAAATTCCAGTAAAAATATAGAGGGAAAAATCTCACATATTTCTCCACATTGGTTTAGGCTTGTTGATTATATTCCAGGAACAAATCCCATTCACTAATGTAGTAGATCCCCTCTATCTTACAGTCTTTGTTTTTAACCTTTATTTTTGTTTTTGAATCAATATTTTGTATTAGTTCTAAGGCAGAAGAGGGATAAGGTCTGGGTAGTGGGGATTAAATGACTTGCCCAAGGTCAAACAGCTAGGGAGTATCTGAGACCAGATTTGAACGATAGCCCTCCCAGCCTCAGGCCTGGCTCTGTCCACTATGCCACCTAGCTACCCCCCTGTGTCTTATAGTCTTGAAGAGAATGAAATATTAAGTGTCCTGATTATGGTCAAACAGTTAATTGTATCAGAAGAGAAATTTCAACCCAGGTCTTCTTGACTCCAAAGAGGGCTCTCTATTCACTGTACTGTGCTGTCTTTATATATATTCCTTCTCCTAATATGAAACAAATATATAAAGTAAAAGAAATCAAACTTTGTCTCATTACTTGAGACAATGAAATATAGAGGAAGAGTTCCTGGAATGTTTTACATTTTACTTTTTGGAAACAAATAAAATTGACAAACGTTTTGAAAAGCAGGAGAAAAACAATATAAAATAATGAAAAGTATAGAGATTTTGCAAGTGTATACATTACTTCTTATAAGCAAGATTTATAGTGACTGCTAGGAATAATCTGGCAACATGTAGCAGCCTCAGTATTGTTAGTATGAGGATGATATCTTAATCTTTCACTGGTTCATACTAACTTCTGAAACTTTTTTCTAGTAAATTTAAAATATTGGCATCTAGAAGTGTTTTCCTTTATGTAGTCATGAAGATAGTTTTTTTCCCCAGCCTGCAAAACTGTGCTGATTTCCAAAGTTAGAGTGGTGCTATATCAGATGGCACTGAGCTTTATTAGTCTGACAAAGTTGAACATTATTATTGACAGTCCTCTTCAGTGAAATCCTTTCTGGCCCCAGTATTTCAGATCACTGATTTGTGGCCACTTGTATGACTGCTTTTCTACCAGGTATTTGAGCACACCTGTTTCATCATGGTGTATGTAGCAACATTTAATGGCAAAAAAGAACTGTCCAATTGTCCAGACTGTGAGGGGAACAGCTTAAACTTATCTAAAGTAGAATGGCATTAGTGGTATATGATATCTTGTTTTGGTCTTATTTAAAAGTATTTTAAAAGTTCAGGTATCCATTCGATATCATGACTCTCCCCAGTGTAGTTTCAATATATTGTGGGTCAACCTAAGAAAGTAAATGGATATTTTGGGGGAGTTTCATGGAAGCTACAGACAATGTCTGAAGGCCAGCAGATGACTCAGAAAAAGTTCAGAAACTTTATAACCTATGACCAAATACTTAGCCCAAAATTTACAATAAGATACTGTAAATGCCCCATAAAAGAAAAAGAAAAAATTCAGACTGCTCTGGTATGGAGGGCCAAAAATCTTTATGTGGATTTTCCAGATCTTGGGGGTGCTACACCTCTAATTCCCACAATGTGGAAAGGATACCTGTATTTTCAATGTAGCATCAAGGTTTCTCTGAATTCTTGAAGATTATGCCACAAGAGCTTCCTCTGACATGCCCTACCCAGTTAGAAAGCCTGCTGATAGGAGCCAGGGGACAAGGCATATCTTTATCACCTATCCTTATTGGTTTGCCAAATGATGTTATACTTTGAACCATATCAGCTCTTGACCACCATGTACTCAGTTGTATAGAGGTTGCAGTGTGTCTCAGGTAAGTGTAGCAGTGAAATCACAGATCCTTGAAGTATTTTTTTTTTTTTACTCTTGTACTTCGGTGTATTGTCTTATAGGTGGAAGATTGGTAAGGGTGGGCAATGGGGGTCAAGTGACTTGCCCAGGGTCACACAACTGGGAAGTGGCTGAGGTCAGATTTGAACCTAGGACCTCCCGTCTCTAGGCCTGACTCTCACTCCACTGAGCTACCTTGAAGTATTTTTGATGAAATTTATTTTTAAGATCTTTTTTTGAAAAATGTATTATATTCACCAAGTATACAGAAATTTAAGTTAATTTTGTTATTATGTTAATGATGCTGTAATAGGAGGATTTAAGAAGTTGCAGTTATATAAATATAACTGATATCCAGGTTCCATGAGCCTAGATAGATTTTAGATAACTCAAGTCACAAATTAATCACATTTATAACACTATTTTTAAATCGGTCTAACAAGAATATAAAAAATGTAGTGTTATTCCATTAGAGAATAGCTAAGAATTGCTGATAGCTATTCTTAGTTGTTTTTTTTTTCACTTAGTAAATTTCTATTAAATGTAGAAAATTGAAATATAATTCAGTTCTGTCGTAATTTTGAATAGAATTTATGGATGTTTTCTATGTGGTGATTCCTCTTATCACTTAAAATATTTTAAAGTATGAAATCAGAGCCTATTAACATTTTTATTTTTTTTCAGACAGGAGAAAAGATTTTTGAGCTCCACGGACATACACAAAAAATAACAGCTATAACTACATTTCCTTCCTTGGATTCTTGTGAAGAAAAAAGGCAATTGATCTTAACAGCTTCTGCCGATAGGACCGTTATTGTATCCTTAAATCTGAAGGAAAAGGAATCTGTTTTACTGGGAATGGAAAGTTAAGGGAAGCAAAGAAAATGATGAGTTTCTAGAGACCAATATTTAAATCTGTGGTGCAATAAAGATTATGTTTTCATATTTTGTGAGACAGTAATAAAAGCTCACATCAGTATAGTTTCAAAATGTCTTATCTATTCTATCTCTTCTGTCCTTCACTATAGCTCTTTAAGTTGGGGAGGATACCTCTTGTTATCTACATCTTATGAATATGGAAAATGAGATTCAAAGTAGTTGAGTGTTTTGTACATGTTTTTCTAGAAGAAGGAAGAGTCAGGATAAGGCTTTAAGGTCCAACTCACCTGATTCTCCAGGCTGATGATTCCTCTACTCCACCAGGCTTTTTAAAAGTATCAGAAACCCATGTGATTAGTTTATGTTGTGAAGTCTAGAATAGAACTAACATGTTGTCTTCTTACAAAATACTTTTCCTAACATGATCTATTTTATTTAAATCCTTTTACTTAAATTTAAATAAAGAAAAGTGAGATTTTCTTTAAAGAGTTTTATACTAGCATTTTCAGTATTGTTGGTTTGGTTTTCTTTTAACTATAAGGAAATAAAGATCAATTGAATAGAAATCAAATTTGAGTTTTTTGCTGTTAGTTTCAAAAATAGAGCCCAGATGGTACCTATTGTTAAGAGGCCTTAGCAGGAAAAACTTTCATTTTCAGAAGATATGAATTTTGCTGCATGAAAAAAATCTTTTTGGTGAGGAAAATAAGAGATACTACTCATAGGGTCAAAGACTTAGCATCTCAGGTTAGTGCTAGAAGGAACCTTTGGTACCCTCTTTTTTTTTTTTTTTAACCCTTACCTTCTATCTTAGAATCAATACTGTGTATTGGTTCTAAGGCAGAAGAGTGGTAAGGGCCAATACAGAGTATTGACTCCAAGACGGAAGGTAAGGGTTTAAAAAAAAAAAAGAGCTAACCAATGGGGGTTAAGTGACTTTCCCAGGGTCACACAGCCAGGAAGTGTCTGAGGCCAGATTTGAACCTAGGACCTCCCATCTCTAGACCTGGCTCTCAATCTGCTGAGCCACCCCGCTGCCCCCTCTTTGGTACCATTTTGACTAGAAGGCAAGGCCCTTGAAGACAGAGACTACTTCATCTTTGTCTTTGTTTCCCCAGTTTCTGGTTCAGAAAAGGTATTCAAATGCTTATAGGCAACTAAATCTAGGTCAGCCTTTCTTATCTGCAGACTAGGAAACTGTGTAGAGAAGGAAAGTGATTTTCTAGAGGACACATAGAGAGGATCCAGCTAAAGTTCTCATCAGTATCCCAGGCTGCCTCTCCTCTTCTCTAAGGCTTTTTTCCCTGGAAAATTTAAAGAGTACACTTAGTGTTCCAGAACTCTCTATGTGTCCTCTAGAAAATTATGAAAATATTTTCAGAATATAGCATCTAATAATATTTATCCATATTTCTAATCTTGAAGGTAGAGATTTTTCAAAATAGGGTAGCATGTGGTACAACCAAAACTTCATTGATTCAGCCTAAGGGGATGGTCAAATGAGTTAAAGAATACTTTCAAAGTTTCAAACAGATATATTATTATTGTCTTCAAAATATATATGTATGCTTATATATATTTATATATACATACATGTTGCCACTTAAATTAATTGCTAGATTGATTTCTAGGTATCAGTCTAATTTGACCTCTTAATGAATAAAAAAGACTCAAAGAATAGATTCAATTCCTTTACTAGTTAAGGTTTTTCTGAGTAGGTTAAACATCTATTGCAATCTCTTCATAGTATTAATTTACTGTAAAATTCGTTTAGTAATAGTACATAATTAAATTTTAGTCTACTTTAGGCTGAATTATTATGAACAAAATAATGGAGGTTATATACATAATATTTATTTATATTTTTTACTCATGTCTATGTACTCCTCTCTTTCTACATATACCTGTGTGTTTATCTGGATTTAAAAAAATATGTAGTTATTTTTCATAAAATAAGATTGTTAACATGTAATAGATTCATTATTGTTATTTTAATGAATTAATATTTTTAAAATTATAAGTTTTAATTTCCAATGTGGTAAATATTTATAGATACAACCCACATAAACCAAAGCTCTTAATAATTTTTTAAGAGTGTGAAAAGGTTCTGAGACAAGAAAGTTTGAGAACCTCTGGCTTAGAGCACTAAGAAATTAAGTGACTAAATACCACTCAGCCAATATGTGTTAGAGGCAGCACTTTGAACCGTAGTGTTGTTGGCTTAATTAAAGATAATGATCCTTTATTAGTGTAGCGATATTCTTAATTTTTTTAGTGAAAAGAGAACTGGATTTGGAGTCCATGGATCTTGGGTTTCATCTCTCTTGGGCTCCATTACTAGTCTCCAAAATAAAGAGATAGGTAGTTCTTGTTGGATGCCAAAGATGTTCCTGGCTTTAAATCTACAATTGTATGATATATGTAGTTTTTATAACTTCGGACCAAATGTTCTGTTGGCTCTTTAAAGTAATTTGGTAATAATATGCAGAATAAGACATACATTTTTGGACAGGGCTGATGTAGGAACTTTTTTTGCTTGATTATGTATTTTTTTCAGTTGTTAGGGAAAAGTCAGAAAAAGAACTAAAAGCTTGCTAATTAAAAGAAATTTTAAAATAACTCTCAATATATTGTTATAGATCACACTTCTGCCATTCTGCTAAGTGAACTAAGGTTACTTCTAGAGCAGTGATGGGCAAACTTTTTAAAGAGGGGACCAAAGGAAAGGAAATGCTCATCTGTCAGTCTGTTTCTTAGGCAACTCTTTTGAAGTTTCGTTGTATTGTATCCTACTCATTGTATTCGTCAAATTAGGAATAATGTTGCTGGGCCAGATAGAACATTTCAGGGGGCACATCTGGCCCGCAGGCTGTAGTTTGCCCATCACTGTTCGAGAGTATTAAAAAACACTAGTTTAAAAAAAAAACCTAAAAATAAACTCCAGTCAGAAGCAAACACTTTTAGTTTTTCAACAATTAGAAAATAGGCATCTTATAATATTGTCAGAATTGGTCAGAAACTACTTTGAATTTCCTTAACAAATTTAGATTTGGGATTGTGATACTGGCAAACAAGTTCAGAAAGTGTCATGCTTCCATTCCACAGTTAAGGTAAATTTATAAGTGTTTGGGTGGTGTAGTGGTGGCGTATAATTTGCTTTTATTGCTTTGACTGAGAAATAATAGACAAAATGAAAATTCTTACTTTAGTATATTGCCTTATATAAACTTGAAGTTCTTATTAGATTATGCATTTTGTTTATGTAAATAAGGTCAGTATGTTGTATCTTCTTCTCCAAGGCTCAAAAGTGAGGATGTTTACTACTGAAGGATGTAATTTTTCCCAGGCTTTTATTCAGAGAAGTCCCTATCCTGTGTTAACCTCAATTATTGAAAAAGAGTCCTGAGAAAATACTGCTGCCAAAAGGTTGCCAAAACTGCCTGGGAAGCAGAAGAAATTATCCAAACTTCCCCATACCTTTTGAATACGCTGAAATAACATGGTAACAATAAATGCTTAAACATCGCATGTGCCCATTTTTTTTTAATGGTATTCATTTCTTGGCGAAAAAATGAGAAAATCCTGGAAATCTTCTCTGATAAGGGTAACTGGACTTATGTTTTGGATTTTTAATGAATTCAGAAGCAGGTACAACCTCTTGAGCCCTGGTTCTTTATCTCAAGGGGCATTTGTAGCTGCCCAGGAATGAATTTGTGAGTACCATGGACTGGCCTTGTGTTTGCCATTAAATACTATAGTCGATGAGTAGAAAGTTTAGCTCTCTTCTCTTTGATTATCATTATCCTTGCATACAGCTAGAAGATTTGGAATTAGAGCAGAAGAGAATACCTGGAAAAAGGTACCAGTGTCAGAGATACCCCTGGGTATCCATCATATATATTCGTTTGTTTGTTTGTTTGTTTGTTTGTTTGTTCGTTCCTTCCTTTCTTCCTTCTTTCCTTCCTTCCTTCCTCTCTTTCTCTCTCACCTTCTGTCTTAGAATCAATAGTGTGCATTGATTTCAAGGCAGAAGAGCAGTAAGGGCCAGGCAATGGGGGATAAGTGACTTGTTCAAGGTCACATAGCTAGGAAGTGTCTGAGGTCATATTTGAACCCAGGACCTCCTATCTCTAGGCTTGGCTCTCAATCCACTGAGCTACTCAGCTGCCCCCTCATATAGTAGTTTCATTCATGTTGAATGACTGCTGAAGCAGATGACCACTTTCTTTTAATTTTCTTCCTTTTAAGCAAATATTATTGACATCTCTCTTATTTCCCATTTGATCTCATTTCAGAGGAGGAGGAATGGTTTTACTTAACTAGCTAGATTTCTAGCTTATCATAAGTCTTTCTGTACTTCGCTGCTATTGTTATTAACTATAGAAAAAAGAAAAAAAAGTTCTGTGAACATTTTAGCTTCTGAATCCAATTTGGAATTTTAGGAAAGCATGCTTATTAAAGCCACATGAAATTTACTGTGTCTAACAACTTTCATGGCAGTTGGCATATAATAAGTCCTTATTAAATATTTGTTTAATTGAGTGAATTTATCATTTTAAAGAGAAATAAGTGAGCTATTGGGGCACACAGTCTTTTAAAAGAGAAAAAAAGAATTTCTTGATATATCAGAGGTCAATCTCATCCCCCTTTTTTTTTTTAAATAACATCTCTTGGGCAGGTAAGTGACTCAGTGGATAAAAAGTCAGGATTAAAGAGGAGAGATTCAAATCCTGCCTTGTACACTTCCTAGCTGTGCAACTCTGGGCAAATCACTTAACCCCCAGTGCCTACCCCTTATTGTTCTGCTTTGGTTTAAATAAAAAAGCAATATTTCATATAACTATTTAAAGGCAGCAAGACTAATTTCTATGAGGAAAAATGTTATATTTGGTAAACCATCAGGGATATACATGATAGTAACGGAATTTTCTTTGAAGATTCTAGTTAAAACATTGAATTCTTTTAAATTTGTCAGTTTATGTTGTCTGGAATGATTCTAGGACAAAATATCTTTTACTTTTAAACTCTCTAAAAGATATTTACTGTTATAAAAAGCTATGTTATCCAAATTCATAATGGTAATATAGGATTTAAAGTAGGGTGAGGGAAGATACATATATATATATATTTTTTTTTAAATGGGAAGAAAACTTTTTTTTTCTCTACTTCCATTTACTGTGGAGGAAAATTATTTTAACTAGTTTAATGAAAATAAATTTTAATTCAGTAAACATTTATGAAGCCCTTTACTTTAGACTCTGGGAGACTTAAACTAAATGGAACACTGTCTCTGCCTTCATAGAGAGATTAGAGTCTTATTCTAATATCATCTTTTGCATGAAGAGTGAAACAGAAATCTCGACTTCTTTAGAAGATTTTTAGAAACATATTCCTTACCATATCTGTTTTTAATCCAACTGCAGTTGGTATGTTAAAAGGTCTACTGATCCCTTTAGCAGAAACAGCATGGTTTAATTAAAAAAAAAAACCAAACCAACTGCTTGCCTTGGAGTCAGGAGAGAACTGGAAATTAATGTTTCCTCTGATGCTTAGGATTGTAGGTTTTACAATTAGAAGGGATTCTGGTGGTCATCTGGTCCAACTCTGCCATTTCATAGATAAGGAGCAGTTTGCCACAGTATTCCTGCAGAGACGCTGTAAGAATAATCTAGCATTGAGAATCTCACTTGTAGAAAGGATGAGAAACAAAGGATTTTACAGTGATCTGCATAGAATGTGCAATGTTTGTGTTTCTGCCACAACCAAGTGATTGTTATTTGTGCTAAAAAAACATTGACTAGTTTATCTCCTAGAATAGAAAGTAAAGGGATGGAGAAATATATGAAGGAAGGAAAGAAAGAAAAAGGAAGGAAGGAAGGAAGGAAGGAAGGAAGGAAGGAAGGAAGGAAGGAAGGAAGGAAAGAAGGAAAGAAGGAAAGAAGGAAAGAAGGAAAGAAAAGAAAGCTTTCAATGTGAAGAAGAGAAAGTATTTTGAAAAGAGAATGAAATCTTGACCTATCAGGAGGTTGGAAGTTGGTAGGGTTGGTACCCAGAGAAGAAAGGGGAAAAGGATGAATGAAGGTTTTGAGTAGCATAAAACTTTTCTCCTCCAAGGAGGGCACTGGAAACTTATTTTTTTCTTGTCCTCTGTAGAATACTTTTTTTAAATTTTAAAAAATTATATTTTTATTCTTTTATTTTTATTTTTATTTTTTCCATGATTCCTGTTTTCTCCCTCTCCTCATCTGTCCCCTCTCCTGGAGCTGACAAGCAATTCAATATATATATATACACACACACACACACACACACACATATATATGTATATGTTATATGCATATTATCGCTTGAACCCATTTCCATATTATTCATTTTTGTAAAAGAGTAATCCTTTAAAACCAAAACCCCAAATCACATACCCATATCAAGTGATAAATCATATGTTTTCTTCTGGATTTCTGCTCCCACAGTTCTTTCTCTAGCTATGGATAATATTCTTTCTCATAAGTCCCACAGGATTGTCCTGGAACATTGCATTGCTATTAGTAGCACAGTCTATTACATTTGTAACATCCCACAATATTACAGTTTCTGTGTATAATGATCTCCTGGTTTTGCTTATTTCCCTGTGCATCAGTTTATGTAAGTCTTTCCAGTTCATAAAGAAACTTATCAATTCATCATTCCTTATAGAAAAACAGTATTCCATCACCACCATATACCACAATTTGTTCATCCATTTCCCAATCAAGGGCCACCCTCTCATTTGGCGCTGGAAACTCTTAAGGACATAGTAGCTCTGTGGTTAGTTATCCTTGTTTAAATTATGGCTCTGTGTTTCTGAATTTAATTCATAGTTCAGCTGCTCTGGAATGGGTTAAGTTCAGAAATCCAGCTCTCCTACTAACCATAGATCTTTCACTGAACAAGGAATATTTGCTGGCCTTGGAGGACTGTGTGAGAAAGAAAGGGAGGGCCTGGCATCTTTAGCCACCAGCCATCTTCCAAGGATGACTGTCTTGCTATCCAAAAGTCTGGGTTGCTGTCTAGCACCTGGACTCTAGCAACTGAATTCTTAGTCTGCTAGGAAAAGGAGGGGTATACTGCTGGCCTCAATACCAAACTTTTCATCCATCATGCTGCTCCCTGCACCTCAGCCTTGTAACCAATGATTCTTTTGGTATTCATGATGTCATTTAGCCTGCTCTGTGTTCCCCTCTTCACTTCCTCTTTGTAGTTTTAGTTTAAAAGCCCTTGTGCTGTAACAATATTGGCAGTGGTTCCCAAACTTTTTTGGCCTACCACCCCCTTTCCAGAAAAAATATTACTTAGCCCCCCTGGAAATTAATTTTTTTAAAATTTTAATAGCAATTAATAGGAAAGATAAATTCACCTGTGGCCATCACCGCCCTCCTGGATCGCTGTAGCACCCACCAGGGGATGGTAGCGCCCACTTTGGGAATCACTGAGTATTGGGTCCTCTGCAAGAGCAGTACCTACTGTGACTAGATCATGCAAACCTCTGGCCTGTCCAATTAAAGATATAATTTATAGATCCTCTCTCCTCTGCTTTATTTATTCTAAGTTATGGGTTGACACATGTAAGGGGAACCAGAGACCTTAAAGAGGCAAATTTGACCTTATAGAGCTAGAGGCTAATGACTAGAATATGACTATAGAAAAGATGGATATTATTTATTGAAAAGAAAAAGGAGATCTTAAGGGAGTATGTATGAGGTGAGTAGGTGGATTAAATTTATATATTCAGGGGCAGCTAGGTTGCTTAGTGAATAGGGAGTTAGGCCTGGAGATGTGATATTCTGGGTTCAAATTTGGCCTTAGACACTTAACTATGTGACTGGGCAAGTCACTTAATCCCTATTACCTAGCCCTTAATGCTCTTCTGCCTTGGAACTATTACATAACATTAATTCTGAGATGAAAAGTAAGGGTTTTAAAAATAAAAAAAGAATATATACATATTTGAGGAAATCCAGAAACCAGAAAGGAGTATAAAGTCTAGTAAAAAACAAATGAACAAACTGGAAGGAGTATAGATACCCATGGACTGGATGATAATTGCTAAACATATTGTGGTACGTGAATATAATGGAATATTACTGATCTAAAGACACAACAAATATGAAGAATGTAGATAAGCTTGGGAAGACATGTCAAATTGGATTATATATGTATACATATATATATTTTTTAGAAATAGAGAGAGAACATTTAGCAAGTCCTAATGTACCCTATGTAAATATTAGCTATAATTATTATGAGAACTGATACAGAATGAACTAAGCAGAACTAGGAAAATATATACCTAATGATTATACCAATGTAAATGGGAAAAATAACAGTAACACAATTGAAATAGAATTCCATGAATTGTAAAGATCAAACTTGGTCTCAAAGGAGTTATAGAAGATGTGATATTCCTTCCACTTCTTTGCAGAACAGAGCAGTTCTTTGAGTGTAGAACACTGCCTATAAATGTCAGCCTTTTTTGGAATGTTGGTTAGTTTTGCCAAATTGCTTTTCTTTTTTATTTGTTATAAATGACACTCTGGGAGAGGAAAAGGGAGAAGTACTTTGGGAAATATAAGTGATATAAAAATTTAAAAATTTTATAAAAATTTTTAAAAGAGGTAAAATATCTAGGTCTAAGATGAATTACTTAGAAGAGAACTATATTATACTTCTGTTGTGGGAGCTAAGAGGCAAAATAGAGCTTTGTTATGATGCTACTGTTTGGCTGATGTATTATCTACTTTATACACTTTACATATTCTTTATATTTATATTGGCTTTCTAAAGAAGCACCACATGATTTGACCTTCAGTGTAACTGAATCAATGACATGGCAAAGTGCTCTAATTGGAGTTTTCTTGTAAAACTACTCAGTCAGTAATATTTGTTCTCTAAGCACTACTGTTTCAAATGGGAGATAGTTAAGACGATTATGGAACTCAATTTAATTTATAGCTAAAATTCTGTGCTTGTTCATTTAGGCAGCAGTTGAAATATAAGATGTCTTAATAACTGTTTTTCTTAAAGCCTGAGTTGTAAATGTTCCAAAAGTATTATCTTCTCATTATTCACAGAAAATTCTGGGAGACTTTGTCTGTTTCCAATTGTATTTTCTCTTGGTCTTATGTAGAGAATACTTTGGGGAGGGGGTGATGGTAAGAGAATGGTTTTGTGGATATCAGATCCGGAATGCTTATATTTTGTCAACATTCATCCTCACTTCCCAAAATATTACTTTGTTTATAGAATTTTTGAGATTTACTTAAAAGATCTTGGGAAATGTTTTGTTTTTCATTTTTATCCAAATGGAATTTTTTTTTTAGCATCTTGTGATGTTTTTTGCATTCAATACATTTCAGGTATTTGTTTTTTTAGTGTTTGACAGTTCTTCAGAGGCTGGATGTTTGGCTGTCTGGTGGAAGTGACCTTTGCGTTTGGAACCGAGAATTAGATCTTCTGTGTAAGACTAGTCACCTGTCCGATACAGGTAAAAATAAATTTCAGATAACAATGAACCAGTAAATACTGACACCTGAAAGCACAATCATTCTTTACATCATTATAATTTGCCTATCTTAGGTGTGGAAAGGAAAAACTCTGGATGCTCTCTTCATTTTCTTTTGCCCCCAGCCCCTCCACCCAATTCCTAAAGGTGAATGGACACTGCCATTTGTGCAGTGGATGAGAAAAATCTTATTCACATGCTGCTTTTCAGCATTTAATGTCTGAGTCCTGAAAATATGGCCATATCATGACCATATGAGAAGCTTAGATTCTTTGTCTCCTATAAGGAAAATTGGCTTCAGCATGGACCCTTAAAGAAAACTACAGCTTTTAAAAATTGGACTTATTTTGAAATTCCTATATTGGTGAGCTCACTAACAAAATCCTATTCTTCTGAATTCTGAATTACTTAGGTTTTTACTGTCACCTATTTGCTGTGTGACCCTGAGCATAGTTGTATTGTAGAAAGAACTCTGACTCTGGAGTCAGAGGATTTGGGTTCCAGTCCAGTTTCTAGTGGACAACTAGGTGGAACCATACTGCCCAGAGTGCCATTCCTGGAGTCAGGAAACTCAAGTTCAATTCCAATCTCGGATGCTTACTAGTTGTGTAACCCTGGGTAAGTCACTCAACCCTCTTGGCTTCCATTTCCTCATCTGTAAAATGAGCTGCAGAAGCCAAATGGTATCATAAAAAGATAGACATGACTGAAATGTTTGAACAACAGCTGGTTTCTAGTGTTTGCTCTCAGTGGACAAGTCATTTAACCTCTAGGGAAGTTATCTTCATCTGTAAAATGAGAGAAATTTAGCTGGATGACCTCTCAGGTACTTTTCAGCTCCAGATCTAGTATCCTATGAGCCTCAGGCATTTAATCTCTGCCTTCTCATATATAAAATGGAAAGGATACATGAAGAACCTCCCTCTTTTAGCTATTGTGAGACTCAAGTAAAACGATTTATATAAGTACTTTTGCAAGGTTTCAAATGCTACATGAATAAGTTATTCATTTTTGTCTAGTGATGCTGATAAAGAATTTTTTAAAAATGAAATTCGTTTTATAAGATAAACATATTTGGATAAAAATCAGTACATTTAAGTGGCAACTTGAAAATGTGTTTTACTGTTAAAAATAACACTTTGCTAATGTAATCCAAAGAGCTTATGGACACACTGGGAAGAATAATATTGTGCACCTTGTTGAAGTTTTATAGGCAGCCTGAGTACTGTGAATCACATTTATAGCTCACAGTAGGAACTAGCCCTTACTCCACATAGATATTATAAAATATCAGAAAAATAATGAGATGGCTTAGCACATGTATATACACAAACACTAGCAGGTATTGCAATTTAACCTCCCGCCTCAAGGTTTTGTTACTAACAACCTCGTTTGAATCTAGAGCATACCTCTCTATTGTCTGCTATTATCGTAAGGTATGACTCTTCATTCACATCCAAATTTTCCTTTCTGTTTCGCACAGTCCTGTGGTTCTCTCTGCATCTTTTCCAGCAAATTATTGGTAGCCGTATTGTGTGCAATAATGTTTAAGAAAATGTCGTACATGTTAATGGAAAAAATCAGCTACTGTGTCATTCTTCCTTTCATCAGTGAGCGAGTATCTGGGCCTTAGTCATTATGTGATCACAGTGTGGGTCAGTTTGTCAGAGGTCTCAAGGGGTGACAAAAACCTTTAAATAAGGAGGATTTCATGTGAAGGTGGAATCTATTAGAAAGCTTTCAAAAGACTCTAGGCCAGTGAGTTGTGATGCTACCATGCTCTGGTTTTCCTGTTGCTGGAGTGCCCTACATCCAGTAGTGAAGAAATTTTGCTGCCAGCCCCTTTATCTCATAACACTACTTTTTTCCCCCAAGCTCCATTTTTAGGTCAGTTGTTTTTAGAATAGTAGTTACTCTGTTCAGAGGGAAACAAAGAGAACAGTTGTTAGCTTTATATTGTTAGCCAAAGTGTACAATTAGCTTACTTTCTCATTAGATGTCTTTACTATACAGTAAAGATGGAACTTTGAGTGGAACTCACTATCACTTCTTTCTCCAAGTAGTAGCATACCAACAATTATGAATTATCTGAGGATTGCTGCTGCATTAACTCCATTTTTGGAAGTGAATATAGGGTTTTTTGTTTTTTTTTGGTTGTATGGCCTTACAGTTGTAATTATTTGAGCTGGAATTCTTCTGGATTACATTTGGTCCAAGATGGTGGGACCTAATAATCACCTTGATTTACCCAATTATAGCTAGAAGGGTGACAGCAACATATTCCAGTCTTTTAACAGGATATGTGATTTTATTAGTGATGATACATTATATGATTTAGTAGTTGGTCTTCAGGAGCAGCTGTGATTGAAAAATTCATCTCCCCATGTCCAACCTGATGATGAATCTGTGAATTTAATGTGGGCTGGTCCTCAGTTGAGACATATAGAGTTCATTGCCAGACCCATTGGCTGAAGCCTGACCAACTAGGCAGGATCTGCAGAGATGGCCCTCCACTGAAATAGTCTCCAAGAAACTAGTACCACTTTGGTGCTATGATGGAGCATTGAAAGAGGATTTCGGTGAAGAGTAGTAACATAATTTTCAAAAAAGCAGAGGGTAGAAGATATTTTATTTGACCCTGTATTTCTTGGTGTGTGTCTCTAACACTATAGTCAGTCATGCTTTGACTGCCTCCAGACTGCTGGAACTCCTGTTCATCATGCCTAGGCCTTGGAAAAGCCCTATATATAGGGAGAGGGAAGGCAGAGGCACTTCCCAGGGAATCCTACTGTTTTTTTTCTTGCTCAGATTTACTTGGGCTCTTGGATTGTATGGCTGTGGTTATACTAGGGATGAAGAATAGGAACATGAATGCAGAAGTCCACATTAAAGAAAGTAAAATAAAATAATGAATTGAAATGGAATGACTCTTTCTTGCCTGCAGAAATAAATTAAGAATTTTGTAAATGAGATACTTCCTATTTTCTAGGGAAGAGAATTGGGTAGATTATCTATATTTATACACTTCATTCATTTTACTTCCAGAATATTCGCAGATAATTCAGTAAATAAACTGGCATGATTAAAAAGTAGTATTTTTAAAAATACCTATAGTACTTTTTAAAAAAAATCACATTTTAAGAATACCTGTTGAATAGTACTCCTAGGAGGCGGGGTTAAGATGGCGGCAGAGTAAGGAGCAACTTCTTGACCTCTCCTAACCCACGCATATAGGACTCCTCAAGAAGACATAAAAACAAATCCAGAGGAAAGAAGGGACCCCACAACAGGGCTCAGCATCGATGGTACGTGGAATCGGGGCATTTCCATGCTATAAAGGGGAGAAACAGCTCTCATGAAAGCACGAGCGGAGCAACCCCCTGCCCCCACCCCCACACTACAGCACCAGGGCCAGCACACGAGTCAGAGCAAGTTTGGGGCACCCATTAAGTCATTGGCAGCTCACTAGGGCTTGTTCCTGAGAGCAGCAAGACTTAAGACCCCCCAAGAGGCTAAAGAACTCACAGACTCTGAACACAGACCCTGAGCCCATGTGCAGGCGAAGGGGTTGACACAGGCGCGGGATAAAGGGCGGACTAAGGTGCTGGACCTTGAGTGGGGACCCAGTGCAGAGAGGTGCTTGACTGTGGAAGCAGCTCCCTGAGACTGTTAAAGGAGCTTCAGGCAGAACAACGAGCAAGGAGACCACCAGGAGGCTTGTTCCAGAACAATTAGAATTGAGATCTCAGGAGTCTAAAGAGCGCAGACAGATCCTGGGCACGAGCATAAAGCTGAGAGGGAACTCAGCTTACAATGGCAAGCCAGAATCATCAGGAAAACCAGAAGAGAAAGATGAAGAAGAAAAAACCTTTAACACTTGACAACTTTTACACAGAAAAAATCCAGACAACAGAGGAAATAGCAGAGGAGAAGAAACAATCCAAACCTTCCCAAAACAATGAAAATGGGTCACAAGGTCTTGAAGAGTTCAAATCAGAGATCATGAGAAAGATGGAAGAGATCTGGCAAGAAAATAACAGTTTAAAAGGCAGAATTTCACAATTAGAAAGTGAGGCAAGTAAATCAAAGACCAGAAATGACCAGATTGAAAAGGAAAACCAAAAGATTGTAGCCGAAAACCATTCTCTAAAGGCTAGAATTGGGCAATTAGAAAAAGATGCCCCCAAATCAAAAGAATTAATAAGCAAATTGGAGACCAAAATCAAACAGCTGGAAAACAGGTCAGACCAAACTGAAAAGGAAAATCAAAAGCTTATAGCAGAAAACCAGTCTGTAAAGACAAGAATTGGGCAAGTAGAAGCCAATGATCTATCAAGACAGCAAGAACAAATAAAACAAAGTCAAAAGACTGATAAAATAGAAGGAACCATGAAATATCTCAATGAGAAACTGACAGATCAAGAAAACAGGTCTAGAAGAGACAATCTGAAAATCATTGGTCTTCCTGAAAAAGCAGAAATTAATAGAAATTTGGACTCCATACTAAAAGTAATTATTCAGCAAAATTGCCCTGAAGTTCTACAACAAGAGGGCAATATAGACATTGAAAGGATCCATAGATCACCCTCTACACTAGACACTGAAAAGATAACGCCCAGGAATATAATAGCCAAACTCAAGAGCTTCCAAGTAAAAGAAAAATTTTTACAAGAATCTTTTTTACAGGATCTGGCAGCCTCTACACTAAAAGACCACAAGGCTTGGAATGTGATATTCAGAAAGGCAAGAGAACTGGGTTTATAACCAAGGATCACGTACCCATCAAAACTGACTATATTCTTCCAGGGGAAAGTTTGGTCATTCAACAAGATAGAAAATTTCCAAGCATTTGCACAGAAAAGACCAGGACTAAATGGAAAGTTCGATATCCAACCACAAAAATCAAGAGAAACATGAAAAGGTAAATAAGAAACAGAAGGGAAAGTAAGAAAACTCATATTTTTTAAATTTGCCTCTTTAAGGGCTTCAATAAGATCTAATTATTGGTACTCCTATGTGGAGAAATGTTATGTATAATTCTCTGTAGTGAACTCTGTGCACCATTATAGCATTCACTATTATAATAATTAGAAGAAGTATTCATAGGGAGAGGTCGGAATACCAAATGGTCTAAGATGATATGGGTGGGAGGGAAAGAGAGGGGTGAATAGTAGAGGACACCAAGAGAATCTTGAAGGAATAAGAAAAATAGAGGGCATGGGAAGGGGAAGGGATGAATACTATTATAAGAAGGAGAGGAAGAGAGCATTAAGAGGTAATAGTTAAACCTTACTCTCAGTGTAATCAACCCTGAGAGGGAAGAATAGCTATATCCATTGGGATATAAAACTCTATCTAACCCTACTGAGAAAGTCAGAAGGGATAAACCAAGAGGAGCAGGGGAGTGGGGAGGTCAAAAAAGGGAGAGGAGAAGAAGGGGGAGGGAATTCATTAGGCCTTAAAAATAAAAAGAGGGGAATAATAAGGGAGGGGGTAAAAAGGGAAGTAAATCAAGGGAGGGGACAAGGGTTACTGGCTTAAAGCAAACGACTGGTTTAAAAGGAAATAGTGTAAGAAGAAGGGATAGAATTAGGGGAGGACACCAAAATGTCAGCAAATACACAACTGATAATTATAACTCTGAATGTGAATGGGATGAACTCACCCTTTAAACAGAAGCAAATAGCAGAGTGGATTAGAAACCAAAATCCTACCCTATGTTGTCTAGAAGAAACACATATGAGGCGGGTGGAAGTACACAAGTTTAAAATAAAGGGCTTCAGCAAAATCTTTGGGGCTTCAAATGAGAAAAAAAAGGCAGGAGTGGCAATCATGATTTCTGATAAAGCCAAAGTAAAAATAGATATAATTAAAAAAGACAGGGAAGGTAATTACATCCTGATAAAAGGCAGTATAGACAATGAGGAAATAACATTGCTCAATATGTATGCACCAAATTTCTAAAGGAGAAACTGGTAGAGCTCAAGAAGGAAATAGATAATAAAACCATACTAGTGGGAGATCTAAATATTCCTCATTCAGATCTAGATAAATCAAACCAAAAAATAAATAAGAAAGAGGTAAGAGAGGTGAATGAAGTCCTAGAAAAATTAGATTTAATTGATATGTGGAGAAAAATAAATAGGGACAAAAAGGAATACACCTTCTTTTCAGCTGCACATGGTACATTCACAAAGATTGACCATGTAATAGGGCATAGAAACGTTGCAAACAAATGCAAAAGAGCAGAAATAATAAATGTAACTTTCTCAGATCATATGCAATGAAAATAATAATTAGTAAGGGCACCTGGATAGGCAAATCAAAAACTAATTGGAAATTAAATAATATGATTCTCCAAAACCAGCTAGTCAAAGAAGAAATCATAGAAACAATCAACAATTTCATTGAAGAGAATGACAATGATGAGACATCCTACCAAACTCTGTGGGGTGCAGCCAAGGCAGTACTCAGGGGGAAATTTATATCCTTGAGTGCATATATTGACAAATTAAGGAGGGCAGAGATTAATGAATTGGGCATGCAACTTAAAAAATTAGAAAGTGAGCAAATTAAAAATCCCCAGATGAAAACTAAATTAGAAATACTAAAAATCAAGGGAGAAATTAATAAAATAGAAAGTAAAAGAACTATTGAATTAATAAATAAGACTAGAAGCTGGTATTTTGAAAAAACAGATAAAATAGACAAAGTACTGGTCAATCTAATAAAAAAAAAGGAAAGAAGAATACCAAATTGACAGTATCAAAGATGAAAAGGGAGACCTCACCTCTAATGAAGGGGAAATTAAGGCAATCATTAAAAACTATTTTGCCCAATTATATGGCAATAAATATAGCAATCTAAGAGATATGGATGAATATTTACAAAAATATAAATTGCCTAGATTAACAGCAGAAGAAATGGAATAGCTAAATAATCCCATATCAGAAAAAGAAATTGAACAAGCCATCAAAGAACTCCCTAAGAAAAAATCGCCAAGGCCTGATGGATTCACAAGTGAATTCTATCAGACATTCAAAGAACAACTAATCCCAATACTACACAAATTATTTGATATAATAAGCAAAGGAGTCCTACCAAATTCCTTTTATGACACAAATATGGTACTGATTTCAAAGCCAGGTAGATAAAAAACAGAGAAAGAAAACTACAGACCAATCTCCCTAATGAACATAGATGCAAAAATCTTAAATAGAACAAAGAGACTCCATCAAGTGATCAAGAGGATCATCCACCATGATCAGGTGGGATTTGTACCAGGAATGCAAGGATGGTTCAACATTAGGAAAACCATCCACATTATTGACCATATCAACAATCTAACAAAAATCACATGATTATCTCAATAGATGCTGAAAAAGCCTTTGACAAAATACAGCACCCATTCCTATTGAAAACACTGGAAAGTGTAGGAATAGAAGGACCTTTCCTAAAAACAATAAACAGTATATACCTAAAACCATCAACAAGCATCATATGCAGTGGGGATAAATTAGAAGCCTTTCCAATAAGATCAGGAGTGAAACAAGGGTGCCCATTATCTCCTCTGTTATTTAACATTGTACTAGAAACACTAGCAGTAGCAATTAGAGAAGAAAAATAAATTGAGGGTATTAAAATAGGCAATGAGGAGACTAAGCTATCACTCTTTGCAGATGATATGATGGTCTACTTAAAAAATCCTAGAGAATCAACTAAAAAGCTAGTAGAAATAATCAACAACTTTAGCAAAGTTGCAGGATACAAAATAAATGCACACAAATCTTCAGCATTTCTATATATTTCCAACACATCACAGCAGCAAGAGGTAGAAAGAGAAACACCATTTAAAATCACCCTAGATAACATAAAATGCTTAGGAAACTATCTACCAAAGCAAACACAGGAATTATACGAAAACTACAAAACACTTTCCAAACAATTAAAACTAGATCTAAACAATTGGAAAAACATTGATTGCTCATGGGTAGGATGAGCTAACAATAAAAATGACCATTCTACCCAAATTAATTTACCTATTTAGCGCCATACCTATCAAAGTACCAAAAAACTTTTTCACTGAATTAGGAAAAACTATAACAAAGTTCATTTGGAAGAACAAAAGATCAAGAATATCAAGGGAAATAATAAAAAAATGTGAAGGAATGGGGCGTAGCAGTACCAGATATTAAACTATACTATAAAGCAGCAGTCATCAAAACAATATGGTACTGGCTAAGAGACAGAAGGGAGGATCAGTGGAATAGACTTGAAGTATGTGACATCAGCAAGACAGTGTATGATAAACCCAAAGAGCGCATTTTGGGGGACAAAAATCCACAATTTGACAAAAACTGCTGGGAAAATTGGAAAACAGTATGGGAGAGATTAGGTTTAGATCAACATCTCACACCCTACACTAAGATAAATTCAGAATGGGTGAATGACTTGAATATAAAGAGGGAAACTATAAATAAGTGAACACAGAATAGTATACTTGTCAGATCTCTGGGAAAGGAAAGATTTTAAAACCAAGCAAGAGTTAGAGAAAATTACAAAATGTAAAATAAATTATTTTGATTATATAAAACTAAAAAGCTTTTGTACAAACCAAAACAATGTAGCCAAGATCAGAAGGGAAACAAGAAGTTGGGAAAAAATCTTTATGACAAAAAACTCTGACAAGGGTCTAATTACTCTAATATACAAGGAGTTAAATCAATTGTATAAAAAATCAAGCCATTCCCCAATTGATAAATGGGCAAGAGAAATTAATAGGCAATTTTCAGATAAAGAAATCAAAACTATCAATAGGCACATGAGAAAGTGTCCTAAATCTCTAATAATTAGAGAAATGCAAATTCAAAACAACTCTAAGGTATCACCTCACACCTAATAGATTGGCTAAAATGATAGAAGCGGAGAGTAATGAATGTTGATGGGGATGTGGCCAAATTAGGACATTAATGCATTGCTGGTGGAGTTGTGAACTGATCCAACCATTCTGGCTGGCAATTTGGAACTATGCTCAAAGGGCTATAAAAGACTGCCTGCCCTTTGATCCAGCCATACCATTGTTGGGATTGTACCCCAAAAAGATCATAGATAAACAGACTTGTACAAAAATATTTATAGCCTCAATTTTTGTGGTGGCAAAAAACTGGAAAATGAGGGGATGTCCTTCAATTAGGGAATGGCTGAACAAATTGTGGTATATGCTGGTGATGGAATACTATTGTGCTAAAAGGAATAATAAACTGGAGAAGTTCCAGGTGAACTGGAGAGACCTCCAGGAACTGATGCAGAGTGAAAGGAGCAGAACCAGAAGAACACTGTACATAGAGACTGATATACTATGGTAAAATAAAATGTAATGGACTTACGTACTAGCAGCAATGCAATGACCCAGGACAATTCTGAGGGATTTATGGAAAAGAACGTCACCCACATTCAGAGGAAGAAATGCAGGAGAGGAAACACAGAAGAAAATCAACTGCTTGAATACATGGGTTGATGAGGACATGATTGGGGATTGAAAGTACCACACCAATGCAACTATCAACAATTTGGAAATAGGTCTTGATTAACGACACATGTTAAAACCAGTGGAAATGCATATCAGCCAGGGGAGGAGGGGAGGCTGGGGGGCGAAGGGGAAAGTCAGAGCATAAATTATGTAACCATGTTAACTTTTCTAAAATATAAATATTAATAAATGTTTAAAAAAAAAGAATAACTGTTCCCAAAGTCTATTTTAAAAGTTGATATTTAACACTGTAGACATAAATGTAGAAGTCATCTATTCCAATCCTTTCATTTCATAAATGGAGAAATTGAGTTCTTTAGAGGGGAAGAAACTCAACCTAGATCATAGAACTAGTTAGAAGGAGAGTCATAACTGGAACCCAAGCCTTCAAGGCCAGGGCTTATTTCTGTTGTGCCAGTATCTTCCTATTACAGTTCCCTTGGGAGTGATTTAGGTAAGATTTTTGTCATCTTAAAGCAGTTCCAGTTATCTGGGTGGTGTGTGATATTTTTACTAGCACATCTTTAGCTGCAGGTCAGCTTTTCTTACCAGAGAGAGAGAGCAAGACAGTCCTCATGTTTTTAGATATAGGAATACTTAGCGGAGATCATTATAGGATTCATCACATGTTCACTTATTTGGGTATATGTAGTAAGTGAAGCATAACAATTCTCATTTTGTTTATTTTTAAGCTGTTCTTATTTAGAATTTCATTGGATTCTAAAATGGAATATTGATGAAATTGAAAACCTCTTTGAACCCACATGGAGTTTATCCAAAATTCTTAGTTTGGACAGTGATTTAGCTTAGTTTAAATGAAGAAAGGTTGGATTAGATTGTGATGTGCCTATTGAATTAGATCTTGTGATGCACCTATTGTGTGAGGCTCATTCCTCACTTTAGCATTTCTCTGCTTGAATAATGATTTAATAATTGATAAAGAAAATATTCAGAGGAAATGAATGATGAGGAAGGAGAGTGGGTTACTGGGACTCAGGAGTCACTAGGAAGGCACTGAAGAATATGCTAAATTGTGCAATTAGACTTTCAGTTTTAAAAGTTGGTCATACTTTGTATTTTGCACAAACTTTCAATGTTGTTTTATGTGTCCTGTTTTATGAATGGGAGAAAATGATATGTATATGCTATAGCTAATGTGCTTCAAGAATCACTGGATTTATAGGTTATGCTTTATTGGCATTTCTCTTATTATTAAAGGAAGAATTTGTTTATTGAAGAAATGACTTCTGATTTCAAGAGCTACTTTCAAATCAAAATGGTGTTAAGGTTGGCAGAATGATTAATTGCTTTTTGTCCCTATGATTAATTTTTTTTCACCTTTTGATGCTAAGAGCCTTTGATGTGGCAGCTAAATAAGCATTATGTTTAGAAGGCACTGCATAGGAGAGATTTGGTGGGAAAAAGTTCACAAGACTTATCTACTGACTCTTGTGGGAGGGTGAAACAGAGAGCAGAGTCAAGGATGAATCTTTTTTTTAATTTTATTTTTTTAATTAATTTTTTTAATTTTAGAAAAATTTTCCATGGTTACATGATTCATGTTTTTACTTTCCCCTTCACCACCTCAAGCTCCCCTCGCCCTCCAAAGCCTACTCACATTTCCACTGGTTTTAACATGTGTCATCAATCAAGACTTATTTACATATTATTGATAGTTGTATTAATGTGGTCCTTTTGGGTCTACATCCCCAATCATGTCCTCATCAATCCAAGTGTTCAAGCAGTTGTTTTACTTCTGTGTTTCCACTCCTGTACTTCTATCTCTGAATGTGGGTAACATTCTTTTCCATAAATCCCTTAGAATTGTCCTGGGTCATTGCATTGCTGCCAGTACAGAAGTCCATTACATTCTATTTTACCACAGTGTATCAGTCTCTGTGTACAATGTTCTTCTGGCTCTGCTCCTTTCACTCTGCACCAATTCCTGGAGGTCTTTCCAGTTCACATGGAATTCCTCCAGTTTATTATTCCTTTGAGAACTTTTCAGTGTTTTCAGTAGGAATGAATGAAGTCTGAATCAAAGGCTACAAAACTGGGCATGTGGCCTATGAAGATGACAGTACCCTAAAGTGGCCAAAAAAAAAAAAGGAAGTTTGGAAGAGGGGCAGATATAAAGGGAAAGATGAATTCTGTTTTGGACACAATGAGTTTGATATGTCTTGTGTCAGCTGAAATTGTGATACTGAATTTTTAAAAATTAGAGAATGAGATAAGGTCTAGATAATTTAGGTGTGGCATCATCAGTATAGATGTGATAGTTAAATTCATGGGAACCAATGAGCATGTGCTTCAATATGCAATGAATGTACAGAGAACTATTTATCATCCTCCTCAGCCTGGCCTTTAAGCTCTTCCACAGAGTTCTTCCATTTGCCTTTTTAGCTTCATTTCATACTGTTCTTCTCTAGACTTTCCAGCCAAACTGGTGGCTGATTTCCCTAAACTTTATACTTGATCTGCCATCTCTCTGCATTTAGACAGTGTGACATATAAATAGAACAGTGGACTTAGAATCAGGAAGCCCTAGGTTCGAATCTTCCAAGACACTGAGTTCTGTGAATGTGAACAAGCCACTTAATCTCTCTAAGGCTCAGTTTCCTGACCTGTAAAAAGAGACCTATGAAAGATTATTTAAATGCTTGGCAAACCGTTAAATGCTATAGAAATGTCAGCTATAATTATAATAATTATTTATTGAGTTGTTGATAGACATAATATTTGGAGGATTGGGCACTAGTTCCACCATATATGCAGAAAATTAAGCAAAGTTTTCTAAACTGCATCCCAAATTAGTTAATAATGAGCTTCAAATAGTTTTAGAGTTAAAAGTGACCCAAGAGTCATTGAATCTGAGCTCCTATCTGAATCATGAATATACTTTATAGCACATTGGTCGCCTTACCCCTATCTGAACACCTCCAGGGATAGGAGCTCATACCTGTCAAGCCATATTCATTTATGAACAGTTCTTATTATTAGGGAAGTACAATTAGAATCTGTAAGAGAAGATTCAAATTCAAATCATTATGACTGGTAGTCTCTCTTTTCAACATATGTTTTTAAAATACTTTCAGAAAATGGATTATTGCCAGCAGCTTTTCTGGGTTCTAAGACTGATATGTAAATTCTTTTTGCTGAAAATAGTCCCTGCAATATTTTCCAAATGACTTGAACCTCTGTAATTATCCTAAAATTATACCATCAGAAATTCTATATGCCAGAATGTCAAAATCATATTATTTATATTAATTTTTATATTGTGGCACAATGTTGTATTTCATTTTTTCAGTTTTTGGAGTTTACATGTTTATTTAATAGCCTTTGAAAATCATCAGTTCAAATTTGTGAGCTCAGTTACTTCACTGAGATGTTCCACTGAGGCTAGACTTGTGAAAAAGCTTAAGTTTTCAATTGTACACTGTAGCCCTGATCAACAAAGCCCATCCAAATAAGTCCTGTCAATCTTGAGGGATACTAGAGAAATAATGCCATCTTTTTGACACGTTGTGAAGGTGGGCACAAGTGATGGGCTCTGGATGTCAGTAATCTTTATGAAATCATTTCATTGTTTATGGGAGAAGTAGGTATATCCTCTTGTAGTATATAGTATACAAAAGCTTGTCAGTTTATTTTTTAGGGGTTTGTTTTTATCCTTATTTGTGATCTTATTGGCATAGGGAACTTTGCATGAAGAAATTCTTTTTACCAGTGCAGATATGCAACTTTTCCCCCTTGCCTTCAAGGTTCTTACATTCTGTTGAAAAGAAACAACAGCTGCAGAGATAAAATATCATAAAGTATATACATGTCTCTCTATATGAACACATACAGGTATATTTAAACATACATGTGTGTATATATATGTATATATATGCACATCTTTAGATCTTTACACACACAAACACTAACATTTAAAATTTCTTTTTATTCAGGCCCTCCTCACAGAAGGCATCATCCAGCAAACAGTTCTGTAAATGTAGAATATATCTTTTGTATTTCTACTTCTCAGTTCATTCTCTAGAGGGGAACATTCACAAGTTATTCTTCTCATGTTAAATCTGTAACTGAATATAATGTTCTCTTGGTTCTATTCGTTTCACTGCAACTCCTTTTTTCAAGTTACAATCAATTGTGATTGCTCAGGGTCACTCAGCCAGTTTGTGGCAGAGGCAAGACTTGAACCTCGATTATCTTCTCTTCAATGTCATACTATCTCTCCCATTTTCTTTATGTGAAATAGAAGTGAAGATTGATGTTCTCTTTTAATATGTGAAGAAAATAATTACTTGCCTTTTGTTTTTTAATGCTTTTGAAGGGATCAGCACTTTGATTGAGTTACCCAAGAACTGTGTTGCAGCAGCAGTTGGCAAAGAACTGAGTGAGTATTTGGCCCACCTTTCTTGTTGTTCATTGTTTTGTCTATTCCTTTTCCTCATCCTTTCTTCCTCCTTCTCCTTCTCCTCTTCCATTCTGTTGCATATACTGTAGCCATTAATAGTTGTACAGGCTACAGGAGCAACTAGGGGACTGAGACTATTTCAGAATAAGTTTTGTTGTTTTTTCCCCCTGGAATGACTTTTTCCACTTAGTTCCTTGTGATGAGCCATGTTAATTGTGTTGCTTCATGTCAGTCACTCAACAGGCATTTATCAATCCACTTTGTGCAAAGCACATTAAGTTCTGCTTATGTAGGTCACTCAATATGTAATTTGTCCATAAAAGTCATATTCAGAAACTCTATTGAGCATCTCAGAGTATTTTTAGGACTTCTGGAAGCAATATAGTACTTCTTTTCAGGTCCTGTTTTTCTTTTAACTTATCAGATAAAGTATTTCTGCTAAGGTTTCATAGAGTAGTGAATAGAGAGCTGGCCTAAGAGGCCAGAAGACCTGGGTTCTATTCCTGCCTCTAATGTATACTAACTGTGGGACCTTGTGCCCTTAGGTACAGAGCAAGAGCCGATTTGCATTGATAGAGATGTTTTCTCACATAGAAATTCCTGCTATCAATGATATCAGAAATCTAGCATAGATATGTTTCTAATTATTGCTTCCTATTTTGAAATTGTTCATGTTAAATCGGGATGTTTACAAATTGGGATTTTCATGTATTTTTACTAGAGAATTCACTAGCAACAGTGAAGCCAGAAGAAAGGAACAAAAAGACTGATTCAATAGGCACATTTGGCTCTTATCTTCAGCAGTAATTTTTAAGTCAGGGAACAGGAATGAATAAAGCAGTTGTAATTTGGAGCAGTAACCTGAGTTTTTGGAATTAGCACAATGAAGAAAGTCAGTTGAGGGCATTGTTTGTTTCATTGATTATGGATTTCAGGCTGGGAGTAGAACCAAAGGTAGCCAGCGTAGATTAATATAGAGAAATCCTTGATTAGATGAAAAGGTATTTCGGTGGATGTCCTAGAGAGGAAAAGGTAGAAAGTTCTAAGGATGAATTCTCTTAAAATCTTTGTTATACATGGAAATAGGTTTTGAACTATGATATGTGTATAATCCAGTGGAACTGCTTGTCAGCTTCGGAAAGGGGGGAGGAATCATGAATCATGTAACCATGGTAAAATATTCTAAATTAAAAAAAGTCTTGGCTAGAACATTCCATTAGTATTTTGAATGATATCATCAGCATGAGAATTCCCTTTACCCATACAAATTGCAGTCCCCTCTAGATCTCAATAACTGGGCTTCATAAGTACTATGAGCAAAACCAAAATTCATTATTTAAAGACTAACCTCTGGTGATGAAGCTTCAGACTTAGTCTTTCTTCAGGTGATAGATGGACCTTTCATACTCCTTTATTAGAATATGAACTATTTGAGGGCAGGAACTACTTTTGTTTTTGTCCTTTCTTTATATCCTGATCACTCAGAATAGTTCCTGGCACTAGAAAATGCTTTATAAAGACTTTTTGATTAACTTTGTTAGAGGTCTATTCTTAAAACTTTACCAGCTTGATAGGCTCTTCATTGTTTGTGCCTCTGGCTTTGCCTTCAGGAATGCAGAATCATTTCCATAACCCAATTAATCATCAGAGTAGGACTTTAATGGAGAAAACAAATATTACATCACTTTTCTTGAGAATTTGGTGAAAATATTTGGAAAAAAAAATCCCTTTCTTTAGAGAGGGAGTTAAAAAAAAGTTTTGTATATGATATTCTACATTAGTTAACATATAAGCAGTTCCTTTTAACCTTAGGTTCTTGGGGGCAGCTAGGTGACTCAGTGAATAGAGAGTCAGGCCTGGAGACAGGAGGCTTTGGGTTCAAATTTGGCCTCTGACATTTTATAGCTATGTGATCTTTGGCAAGTCACTTAACCCCTGTTGTCTAGCCCTTTCTACTCAAGGCAGAAAGTAAGAGTTTAAAAAAACAACAACAGAAAAAGTAGGATTACTATTTGATCAGTAATTGTATTTTATCTTCCTTGAATGATTTAATCCAGATCCTTTTCACTTTTTTCTTTTAAGTCATTTTTAGATTGATAGCATCTACAGAAGGATCCTTAGGCTGGGATGTTCAGGAGGTTAAACGCCTCCTTGATCACCAGGATAATATCCTCTCATTAGTTAATATCAATGGTAAGTTAATCATGTATATTCTTTTTTAAACATATATATGCATGTATACACATGTACACATATGTGTGTTATGATACTAATTTTTATATATATTCAGGTTCTGGAATTCTAATTATTAAGGTAATGATTATAATGACTATAGAAGGGATCAGCAGCCTATTTTAGGCCTGAGGGCTTTTAGTGGTCCTGAGTGACTACTAAAAGGCTTAAGACATGGGCAGTGGAGGTGGGTGAGGGAGTTGAGAGGAAAAAGGAAGAATAAAGAAAAATTCTCAGATGTCACTCAGCAGTCATACTTCACCACTGGTTCTATAATTTGGCCCATTTACAATCAGGATTTATTTCCAGTTATACAAGTTTTGAGAAAAATTAGTGCTCTAAGTTTAAACACTCCTCAAGTCAGTGACCATGGTCTTCTGGTGTAATCCCCTGGAGGATATTATCAGTATGGCATTAAATTTCAGGTGAAGAGCTACTAAACAGGGGCATCTTTATGGCTTGGGAGATATGGACCTGCCTTGGAAATATATTAAACTTCTTATGTGGTCTTATTGTCCCCTGAAACCCTTCTTAACACCAGCTGGCCACCTCTGAGTTCTGGGAAGTAGCCCATCTATTCTCTGGGCAGGCTATGTGTAGGAATATGGCCTCTGAAAGGAGACTTTAAGATGGGTATTGGAAATATACAGATTTGTGGTGTAGCATAGGAATAGGTACAACATCAAAACAACCCGATCTTAGCAGTAACAGATCACTTGACCCTTTTAAAACAGAAGCTTTTATTTAGCCCCTGAGATAATGAGAAAAATGACTTTGAACACGAACTGTAGCTGCAAATTCAAGTACAAGGTATCCCAAAAGTTTGCACTAAGTCTCTTGGGACACTGTAGTTTTTTTCATGGGTGCAATATTGAAAATATTAATAGTCATAATTTGTCTTTGCAGTCACATTTTCACATCAGGGTAGTTTTCTACCCACTTCAGGGTTCCTTAATCTCACTATTTGTAGAATTTCAAACCCAAACCTAGCCAGGGGCCAGACTGCTTATGAGGATGTAATCAGTGGCAACTATTGGAAGTTTCCCTTTGTTTCTTGCTAGAGAGAACCTGTTTTTGCCCTAGGAATTTTCCCTTTGGTTTCTAGCATGGATGATAACACTGGTTAGCAGGTTCCTCAGGAGATCCCGCTCCCCTGAGCCTCCCGAGTGGATAGATCCTAAGTCCTTTGTCCCCCGGCTAATGATGGAAGCACAACAGTGTTATGGCTCATTACACTGGTCATGCAGAGTTGTCTTTTTTTTAAAGCTCTGAAGCCTTGCTATTGCTGAACCAGCCCTGTTACCTAAATCAAGTTGATGAGATGTTACTGATGTAGGCTGCTCAATCCTATCTTTCTCTTTGGATGTGTGATGTGCAGAGAAGCCTGTAACAGTATAATTGAGAAAGCATTCTTCATACGCTTCCCTGCTACATTCTTTATTTGAGGAAAAATGCAAAATCAAAAGTCTTTTTTAAAAATTATGACCGGAATTGCAGAAAATTCTGGATCCTTTTATTTAGCAGTCTCAAGTTTAGACAATCATGCTATATATAAAAAAAGGTGGCAGCTGACCAGGTCCCTCGTTAGAAAGATAACCATGAATGAGCAAATTGTCTTAGCTTTCAAATTTGAAAACAATTTGCTGATGGTATTAATTCTTTGTCAAAAGTCAGCTAGTTACTGCTTTTCAGTATTACACTACGGCATCTATAACCTTGAGAAAGGTGTCTTGTGAAGGTCAGTTCCTCGCACTGCTTTCATTCCTCTTTCTAGGATTCCCTAGTACCAAGGGAAATGGTATTGGTTAATGACCAACGGATTTGTCAATAAAGTATCTCCTAGGACTTAGAGCATCTGAAGAGGAGACCACAAAATAGGTAGATCCACCTCCAAGAAAGTAATTAGAATTGCTTGGTTATTGTGAGTATCTTAATAGCTTCAGGTGTTCTTAAATCTCATTCAGTATAACAAATATTAAGCACTTACTTTGTGCAGGACACTAAAATATAATACCATTGTAATTAAAAATATGAGAATATACATTGTGAACCTTTCCATTGTGGAAAATGTAAGCAAATATTGGTAGTCTTCTGTTAAGGGGAGCTGACTGTAGCTTTCAGGGATTTCTGCTCTTTTTGCCTTGCTCATAGCCATGCCTGAGTTATATAGTGACTTCACCCTCCTTTCTAAGCTTTGAGACTGGTGAAATCAGAAATGACTAAGAAAAAAAGAAAAGGTTTGAGTTTCTGAACATATCAATTTATCAAGGAAAGCATGCTAATTCCATAACATATTGGGACTGGGCCTCCTCAGCTTGGTACTGGATCCTAAATATAGGGGGAGGCAGATTTTAATGCTTTAAAAGAAAACAATTAACAGTTAAAAACCAACTTACAAAATTAGGACATCTAATTTCTATTTGGAGGAAAAGTGATATATTTTCCAATGTGAGAGATGGGGAAGAGTAAGTTTCAAGCAAGTTGAGAGAGGGCAGAGCCAGCAGGTAGGTTTTTCCATATGTGAGATAAGATGTGTCACTAAATTCCCATTAGCGAGCAGGTAGAATTTATAAGAAAATGAAACTTGTGTCTCAAAATGGAGTCTGTTTTACAAGATGGATTCAGTTTGGTTCCCACAGTTCCCACCATTGTCTCAGCTTTTTAGACTTTGTTCCCTAAAGTGGCACTCTTTCATGAAACCTTTTCTGATGCCACCAGATGCTGGTGCTTCTTCCCTCTGAAATCACCTTAAATTTGCTACATGCTTACTTTTATATATACGTGTGTTTCCTTCCATATATGCTCTTTGATGGCAGGAATTCTTTCATTTTAATCTTTTGTGTCCTTAGTGCCTAGTACAATGCCTGGAACGCTTTGGGGACCTTAATAAATGCTTGCTAATTTATTGATATAATTTTGTTCTTGTGAGAATAGATTCCACATAGAAGCATTCACATTGTGACTTTTGACTCTATAATAGAGGTTGTTTGAAAATTGTCAAATTTCAGGCTAGGAGTATAAATAATACACACAGTGACAATAACAGTTAGGATGCCAGCTTTCCTTGTCAATGAGAAATTCCAGCTGGATATTTAGTACCTTATTTTTGTTGTATAGACATAGAGCATGTCATATAACATACTGACCAATCATGATTCCAGATGACCTCATGCAGTAACCCATCTCCTGACTGAGAAGGACATGGCTATTGTGTGTGTGAATTTGTTTAGCTTGTTACTATGTGTATTTGTTACAGAAGTGCCCTTTCTTCTTTTCAGAAGAAAGGGAGAGATGGGAAGGAGAAAAATGTGTGTTGAAAAAAAAATTTTTAATTAAAAAAAGAACAACACAATGTCATACTACTCGGAGAACAGTCCTGTACTATAAGGTTTGGCTGTTGGTTCTGAGATTTTGAAGTTAAGAAAAGGATCATTTTGTATAGTTTGTATAGTTTCTCATAGTTCAGAGGATCAAACATAGAAAAGAACTTAAGGGATCATATTTCAGACCCCTCATTTTACATTTCAAGCTGAGATTAGTGATTTAACCAAGGTCACATAGTAGTAAGAATCAAAGGTGAGATGTGTAAAAAATAAAATTAGTATAAAAATGATAACTTTAAAAATATTATGGTTTTATAAGACTTATTAATAGCCATTAGAAAATGAAGCTATGTGCCATTCAAGCTTAGTCAGTTTAAAAGGCGCACTGTTGCCTGCCATACTGCTGGATTGGAAGCAAAGAGAAAGAAGAAGCCCAGCCTTTCAGTTTTATCCTCATGTCTACATCATTTTGTAAGTACAGGAAGCCTGTGGGCTCATGGGAAATGTAGTTCAAGGACCCAAAAATTTCCAGTAACTCAGATGTGAACACAGGTGCTCTTACTCTAGATCTGGAGCTCAAGAGTATGGCTGAGAAAGAGGAGAGAGAATAGGATGATAGCCAGAGGGGATTGTAAGATCCCCTCTATAAGGATAAGGGAGACTTGAGCATATTTGAAGGTTTAATTGATAAGAAGAGGAGCAACTAGGTAGCTCAATGGCTAGAGTGTTAGGCATGAAGTTCAGAGGACTTGATATCAGATCTGGCCTCAGACACTTCCTAACTGTGCCATTTAACTCCAATTTCCTAGTCTTTATTGCTTTTCTGCCTCAGAACTTGTATTGATTCTAAGACAGAAGGTAAAGGTTTAAAAAGATAGATAGGAAGAGGTTGAAGATTAGAGAGAGGATGCTGATCAAGGAAGCCAGTCTTCTCAGACCTAAACAGGTAAGGATTGAATTTCTGCTAAGATAATATTTTGTCATACTGGATGACCAATTTTCTATGTTTAATCTGCAAGGCATTATCATTGATTCCTACATTTTTAGAAGAAGCTTACCTTCATTGGTGGTGGCTAATGAGGCATGTCTAAATTCTGCCTAGATTTGAGCTTTGTCACAGGCTCCCACGTTGGGGAGCTAATTGTCTGGGATGCCTTGGATTGGACAATGCAAGCCTATGAATGCAACTTCTGGGACCCATCTCTACAGCTGGATACACAGCAAGAAATCAAACTCTGTCAAAAACCAAATGAAATTTCCATTCATCATTTCACATGTGATGAGGAGGTAAAAACCTGCAAAGTAGGCCATAGATCATAGATTGAATCCATTTGATCCAATATCTTGCCTTAGGTTGTTTAATCCTTGTTTTATACATGAAACACTGAAGCTCAGGGTGTTCTAGGACTTGTCTAGCATCACATAGCCAGGGTAGAATTGAACTTAGGCTTTAGGCTTCCTTCCACTCAATATAAACCTACTTCTTATATTAGTAAAGATCTTGGGTTTATATTTTCATTTTAGTCTTTTATTAGGTATTATCCAAAAGTTCACTTGCTGAATATCAACTTTTGCCTCAGGACGTTCTGAATTTTTTAGGAGATAACAGCTCTAGCATGAACTAAGCTTTAAATATCTATTATAATGCCATGTTTTTTTTATTTTCAGTTCCTTACTCCTTGGCGAGGAAATTGTTAAATGACTCTGATTTTAACTTTAAAATATTGAAATTTTTGACTTGATTATATTATTTCACTAAGATTTGAAGTTACTATTTAGCATCCACTCAAAGCATATTCTAACAAGCATTTGTATGAATAGGGATTTTAAGACAAAATGAAGTTAGAAACCTCTGAGCAACATCTGTCCCCCCATGGGCTCAGTTCTAAGATTGGTCAGCTGATGGGAGCGCTTCCCTTTGGCTCTGGAGTTGAATGTATCCTGTGGTCCTAGGGCAAGTCAGAGCTGATTGCTATCAAGTCACCAAATCCTGCCTAGGGTCTGAATGTTTCATCTTCTAGCTCCAAGGACAAGAAAATTTATTTTAAGGAGAAAAGACTTCTGAAAGACTATAAGACAAAAGAGGTGACTAATAAGATTTTTGTTTTTATTTTCTGTGTACTTTTTTCTCCATTTTCTAAAAAAGCACTTTATTTTTAGTTACATATTATCTTTTAGTTTAAAAATGTATTTTAAAATTACCACAACAGAAATTTCCTAGGGACTTGTCCTATATTACCTAATTTTCTTTCCTTCTAGAGACATTTTTCTGTATCATCTTTATTTTTTATCTTGCAAGGGAATTTTACATGATGATGAGTGGTGGATAGTAGGTTAAATGCAAGCCTGAAGTTTAGGGACTCTTGGGGGCATTTGTGAATTTCTGTGCTATCTTGTACAGACCCAGGCTCTGAGTTTGTAGATGCAGAGATATTCTGTCCTATCAAAGGGAAGTCTCACCAGCCACAGTTTGATCAACCACCTTCACTTTATTTATAATCATATTTACTCAGAATGGTTCTATATCCTATATGTACGAATGTTGGGGTAGCAATATTAAGGAACCTCTTGCTTTGGCTTTTAGATAAGGGAGCAATGGGTGGAGGTCAAGGTACATGGTACAGAAAACCTTGGTGAGTTTGACTTGCTGTGACCTAATTAGCCTTGTTTATTCTTGGCTTAGCTATGGACTCAAAATTCCCTGAAATAGTGTGAACTCAGGCAGCAAGTGTAGGGCAGGCTGTTGGGAATGACTTCTGTAAAGCTGCCTTCTTGGGGACTCTCTTTGGTCAATTAAGGAAGAGGAAGATGATGCTTTAATTTTTTTAAATTTCTGAACTGAAACTCAAAAAAATAGTATCTCTAGATGCACAGCAAGACACAAAAAGAAGATTCAGTATGAAATCATGAATCTCCAGTTCATATTTTTGCTTTTTAAATAAAACTTTTTATAATAAATTCTACATTACTTTCAGAATTGTCCTGCTTGTCTGCTTCCTTCTGAATTTCCTTCCATTCACTTCTGTGAATTTTTAAAAGTGTTACAATGGCCCTCTTTTTGTATCAATATTGCTAATCCTCCCTTCCCCATTTACAAACTGCAGGAAAGAAGGAGGAAATAAAAGGAGAGAACCCTTTTGGAATAACTAGCCATAATTAAGCAAAATATCCACATGGTGGCTGGGTCCAAAAATTTTTGTTTCTGTACTTTGTGACTATCAGCTCTGTCTGAGGGTGTAACATGATTCATCATAGCTCTTTCAGAGGCATATTTGGTCCTCACTCTAGGACTTTCTCAGGGGAATCCTCCACTCTTGCTACCTCTTCAGACAGAGGGCCTTGTAAGCTATGTTTGTCCAGTCTCAGGTCATGCTGAGAAACTACCATTAGTTGACACTTGCTTTGCTGGAAGGGGTCCCCTTTCCTGTTGCCTTTGTGTCTTTTGCTGAATTTTATGATTTCTTAGCACTTTGTGTACTCATTTTAATCAGTTAATCATGAAACGTTTATTAAGCACCTGGTTTGTGCCAGGCACTGTGCTAAGTGCTGGGAATACAAGGAGACAAAAGAACTTCCATGGGGAAGATACCAAACAAACAGATTTACAAAGCAGGTTATATACAGGATAAAATAGTATTCATTAATACAGGGAAGGCCTAGAATTAAGAGGGGCCGGAAAAGGCATCCAGTAAAAGATGAGATTTTAGTTGGGAGTTAAGGAGGCCAGGGAGGTCAGTAGATGAAGTTGAGGGAGACATGTTTGGGGAATGGCCAGATCATCCTCCCAATCTACTCTGAGATTTGCATTTTATAAATGAACAAACTCACCCAAGGTAAAGTGCTGAATTATCATCCTTATCTGGCCTGCAGTGGTGGGTGTTCACTTAAGCTCTGTCCTTCTCCACCCCAACCCCAAATTATCTCCTGTTTTACTTTATGTACAACTATTTGCATGTATATTTACTTTATGTACACCAATATGTTTGTACTTTGTTTTCCCATATAGAATATCTTGAAGGTAGGGACTGTTTGATTTTTGTCTGAATCCATCAGTAGGAGCTTAATAAGTGTTTCTAAGTACCCAAGGTGGGATTTGAACTCATGTTGTCTTACACTCTATTGATGCTGTCTCTTCTTGCAGCATATACTGAAGTGTCCCAGTCACTAGTCCCTGCTCTTCTTTTCACTGATAATGTTTTGATAGGAAGCATGGTTGGGATGGTGACTCGTGTGACATCTTGGAGCTCTATTTATATTGACTTCTCCATTCTCTTCTTGGAAATGTTTTGAGCTTTCCTCACTGTTCTGACATTTCCCCTGCCTTCTGAAGACCACAATATCGTGGGTTAAAAGAACAGAGGTAGGGAAGGGAGACATCTCTTCTACCAAATACTAGTTTTATGTCTATTTTTAAAACCTGTTTCTTATACTTCTTTGTGTGTGCCCAGTATCTGTTTGCTGCTGTGGGAAGGGGCTTATACGTGTATAACCTTCAAATGAAGCGTATGATTGCCTGCCAGAAAACTGCACATGACTCCACTGTCCTGCACATTGTCACACTTCCAAACAGGTATGACACATGAAAAAGATGCAAGATATCCAGGGGCTCCAATGTGATTGGGGTGGGGGGGCAGGAAGAAAATTTCCCTGTTTGTAGGCTTGATGAATTTTTTTCTTTTGGCAGTGGAGACTGCCACATCATTTCCTCCTCTAGGATCTTTTGAGTAATGTAACTAAATATACCAGGGGCTTGATTGAAAATTATTATATAATCTCATTGTACCTCATTTAAGAGGGTGAGAAGTCACCAAGCTCTTGGATATTTAAAAAAAGCTTTTAAAGGGAACATCCAAATGTATTTACTATGCTTCTTGTCCATAATAATGCCATGCTTGTGTTTTAGCTTTTACATAGAACAAAGTGATAGCTTATGGATCTTAGTGATGATTTTTACTCCAAGGCTGTTTTCTTCTGACTTTACAGTTCTTAGAAGTGCTATTATTTTCCACACAAGTAGGATTTGGTGAGAAAATGGGTGAGGGAGAAAAGAGTTAAGAGAAAAGAAAACTAATTATAAAGGGATGACCAAGATGACTGAAATTTTTATTGTTTTTATTTTTTTAATTTTTTAAAAAAAATTTTCCCATGGTTACATGATTCATGTTCTTGCTCTCTCTCCCCCCACCTCCCCACCCCCCCAGTAGCCAACACACATTTCCACTGGTTTCTTCCTGTGTCATCGATCAAGACCTATTTCCATATTATTGATAATTGTTCTAGGGCGGTCATTAAAAGTCTACATCCTAATCGTGTCCGCATCAACCCATGTGTTCAAGCAGTTGCTTTTCTTCTGTGTTTCCACTTCTGCAGTTCTTCCTCTGAATGTGGGTAGTGTTCTTTACCATAAATCTCTCAGAATTGTCCTGTGTCATTGTATTGCTGCTAGTACAAAAGTACATCACGTTCGATTTTACCATAGTGTGACTGAAATTTTTAAAGTGGAGATTAGAGATTTATGTGAAGCCCAATTGGCTATACTCTGTCTACAGAGTAAAACTTAAAATGTTAGCTAATATGATTATTATTTTTCATTGGAAAAATATGTTTGATGATCATTTTAGAGTATCCATTCAGAAGTGAATAGGAGCATCCTCAGATATATTCCTAAGCCTTCTGTTGTAAATACTCATGCTCTGCATTGAATAACTCAGTGGTGCTCTGTCTATATCATGGTCTCTTTGTTCTGACAGGCAGTTAATCTCTTGTTCAGAAGATGGCAGTGTTCGCATTTGGGAGTTACGGGAAAAACAGCAGCTGACAGCTGAACCTGTGCCAACAGGTCTGTTCTTCCCCCAAAGAAAAAGTTTCTTACCATTTCTTTCATTCCTTTGAAAAAATATGAAACTGAAGAATGAAAGAGTTCATTAATAACCACACGAGGCTAAAAAAGTAAACTGCACCCAAAATAGATTTTAAAAGAAGAAATATGTTGGTTGTATTTGAAGTTGACACCTCCAAAAATAGTAATTGCAAAATTCTTTGATTTCTTTCTAAATGTTTCTTTATATGGTAACTGCTTCATTGTGTTCACCCCATTGCAAATCAACCAGAATTATTACTCTGCTGTGAGAGAAAATTGTTACTTTCTGGAAGACAGGCCCAATAATATGATTATTCATTTTAGTACCTGTAATTCTAATCAGTATAAGTATAGAATTTGTATTTGGATACCAAATCTAAGATGTTCCTCAACTCCCTCTCAATGGCTTTAATTAGTATTCATTTTAACATCTTTTTATATTGCACTTAAGCTTTTCATGATATGCTCACTTGTCACAATAAAAAAGGCCATGATGCTGGGCCCTTCTATTTTCAGTATGAAAACAAAAACCTGGATGAACTTGGAACAGTTTAGTTGCTGGTGTGAAAAATATTTTTGACCTAGGAACCAGAAGCTTGTCTGTCTGTGCAGTTTTTGTTGGGTTCCTTGCCTACTTTACATACTTTCCCCAAGTTTGGTTTATTTAAATCTGAATGTGGCCTGCATTCAATTTAGTTTTCCCACTTTATAGCTATGTATTTTTTCTCCTTTTAAAGATAGCTCATTATATTGGAGAGACCTATATTGGCAAATAACCTGTACCTAGGTCTATATGCTATTTCATCCCCCATTTTGTCACTAATAGATTTCTTGAAAGTTACAAGAGTCTGAGTTGGGCTCAGTGTAATTAGAGACCCTTCCCATCCCTGACATAAACCTGTTGCCTAGTTTCCATTCTTCATCTTCTGTTTATAATCTTTATGCTGCCAGTTTGGGATTATTTGGAGGACAACTATCCAGTTTGTAGATTGTCCTCCAGACTTTTTCTTTCCTCTTTTCCTCCTCTGTTCCACTGCCACCAGGGGGCGGGCTGGGGAAGCAAACAGGATGAAGCTGACAGGTTTAGAAACAATGAGTTGTTGTGGTTATATTTTCCTTGTTCTTCCCATCTCATATTACTACGAACTTATGTATGTGTTGCCCAACACCTTCAAAGATTCCACTGGCAGGCTATAATGATTTTATGTCTTTCCAGGATTTTTCAACATGTGGGGATTTGGAAGGGTGAATAAATCAGCAAACCAGACCATCAGAAAACCACAAGATAATGCCACTGTGTGTTCCTTGGAGCTTATTGGTGATTTAATTGGACACTCATCTTCTGTAGAGGTAGGTTTGTTGTTGGTAAGAAATGGGAAGGTGCTACAGAAAGGGTGCTGCCTTGGGAATCCAAGGATTCTTCAAATTGCCACACATGTATGATCTGGGGCAAATCACTCAGTGTCGGCCCTAGTTTTCTCATCAGTAAAAAGAGAAGGTTAGATGAAATTATCCAAAGTCCTTCCAGCTCTAAATGTAAATATATGGTTTTTGTTTTTCTCCATTCTCCATTTTTACATTGCTCAGTGCTGCTCAGTAAAGACTCATGTTTCATCTTCCTCAACCTTGATCTACTTATCTGAAGGCTTTGAATGACATCTGAATTTCTAAGACAACAGTATGTTCACAGTCTGTATTTGGCCTTCAAAGGGATCCAGTTTAAAAGGCAGGCACTACAAAATTCCAGGATTCAAATGGGCTGCTTTCTCATGTGGCTTTTACCTTTCTCTGTATCCCTAGTATATAATGTAGTACATGGAACATAGCAGGTGCTTAGTAAATGCTTTTTGACTGACTCACTAAATGAAAGCCAGTGTTATAATACCAGATAAGAAGACAAAGCCAATGAAATTTGTGTGGAATTGGGAGAGGGATCCAGAACCCTGGGTTCAGAGCAACCAAGATCACAATACAGGTGTTTGGGACAAAGGAACGTGAAGACTTCTGATGTTCTTCATCAGCAGTCCCTTTGAAGCTCCAAGAATGAATTATTGGAGGTATAGGATTATATATAGTTCTGAAGTTTTATGTCTTACTTAGATTTAAAGCCTTAAGAGATTATAAACCCAAACAGTTGAGAACCTCAAACTATTCCTGAATGAGTTCTGTTTATAGTTCTAATGAGAATGATCACAGAATATTAGGGATAGAAGAGAGACCTTAGAAATTCTAGTCTGATTCCTTCAGTTTTACAAAGTAGTAAACCAGGCCCAATGATGATCAAGAGTTGTGCTTAGAGAGAACAGGACTGGACATTTCTGTGCTTTTCCTTTCTTTGACTCTCTATTCTTTCTTTCAGTCTTTTTTTCTTTCACTTTGTTTGTTTTCCTGCCTAGACTGAGATGGTGTGTCCTTCTCAATGATGGGTAAGGTTATGAGATCTGAGGGCTTAAAAACAAAACAAATTTGGGAACTGGGCCCGAAAGGTTAACAACTGGTCCAGGCTGCAAGCAGCAGAGTTAGGATTCAAACCCATGGCTTCTGACTCTTAATTCATTGCATTTTCCTTTGACTGCACCTTCTGAATTTAAGAATTACCTTTGTTTTGGTTGTAATTATTTACATTTATGAAAATATTGACTGAGAGATATAGTATTGATAAAATTCTAATTTTAGGAAATTCAAATCTAAAATGATACTTAAATGTATTTGTGTCCACACTGAAATAGGTACTTATCCCAGAGGCACTGCTCAGACCCTAACTATGGCTTTTTTATCCAATGTGATCTTTGCCCATGTGTATTTAGTGTCCTCTCCTGCCTCCATCTCCAACATTTAGCACAGTGCTTGGCATACAATAAGTACTTACGAAATGCCTGTTAGGGGGCAGCTGTGTAGCTCAGTGGATTGAGAGCCGGGCCTAAAGATGGGAGGTCCTAGGTTCAAATCTGGCCTCAGACACTTCCTAGCTGTGTGACCCTGGGCAAGTCACTTGATGCCCATTGCCTAACCCTTACCACTCTTCTGCCTATTGATTCCAAGACAGAAGGTAAGGGTTTTTTAAAAAAAAATGCCTGTTAGGAGGCAGCTGGATGGCTCACTTGGTTGGGATGGGAGATCCTAGGTTCAAATCTGGCCTCTGAGACTTCCTAACTGTGTGACTCTAGGGGCAGTCATTTAACCCCCATTACCTAGCCCTTGTCACTCTTCTGCCTTGGAACCAATACAGAGTATTGATGGAAGGGAAGAATTTTTTAAAAATGCCTCTTAACAGACCAACTACTTTAGAACATCCTCAGTTTTGATTCCTTGATTCACAACCTTTTGGCATTTCTGGAAGAACACTGGTATTCAAAGTTAGATTTTTGTTTCTGGGAGCAGCTTGGGATCTTTGAAAGTATTGTGCACAGTTCCTAGATACATTTCAGCCTGCTTTTTTTCCTCTTTCAGTTCTGTGTCTGGCTTGTTGTACATATGAAATGCCTGTTCAAAACATATACACCAGTAGACCAAATGATATTATGCCTTGTGTTGAGGTCAGAATGTTTAGTTCAGACAGAGAGTTATAAACATTGACAAAAAGGTGTGTTAATGCAGTGTTAAGTATTGAGTTTGATCATCTTTCCCCCTTTGTCAGCAGTGGCAAGGAATAACTCACATTCTGGATGTGTATTAACTTTTACGATACCAGTTAAGCTATCATCATTTTCAGCAAATTCTTAACAGACCATCTCCTATGTGTAAAACACTGTACTATATTCTAGGGATTCAAAGAGGCATAGGATATGACCTTTACGTTAAGGAGTTAGGACATTTACATAAAAAATTAAAATAGAAGCTAGATTTGCCAAGTGTCAAATGAGAGGTATAGACCAAAAGTATTATATGACTTTAAAAAAAATTTAAACCCTTACCTTCCATCTTATAATCAATATTGGTTCTAAGGCACAAGAGCAGTAAGGGCTAGGCAGTAGAGGTTAAGTGACTTGCCCAGGGTCACACAGCTGGGAAGTATCTGAGGCCCAGGACCTCCCATCTTGAGGCCTGACTCCCAAACCACTGAACTACCTACCTGCCTCTACTATACAACTTTAAAAGAGGGAGTAGTTTATTGTAAATGGAGGTAATCAAGAAGAGGTGGGAGTCATAATAGAGGAATATAGAATATAGAATGTAAGAGCTAGAGAGCACTTTATTTTTTAAATTAAATAATTAAGAATATTTTTCCATAGTTATATGATTCATTTTTTCTCTCTCCCCTCTTCCCTCCCCACTTCCAGAGCTGACAAGCAATTTCACTGGATTATGCATATATTATTACTTAAAACCTATTTCTACATAAGTCATATTTGTAATAAAGAGATCTTTAGTAACCAAGCGATAAATCATATGTTTTTCTTCTGCATTTCTATTCCCACAGTTCTTTCTTAGAGAGCACTTTAGATATCATCTAGTCTAATCCTATCATTGAGCCATGTGCAGTAGATAGAGTGCCAGGGCTGGAGTCCTGAAGACTCATCTTCCTGAATTCAAATCTAGCTTCAGACACTTATTAGCTGTGAGATCTTGGACAAGTCACTTAACCTTGTTTGCCTCAGGTTCTTTATCTGTAAAATAAGTTGGAAAAGGAAATACCAAACCATTCCAGCAAAGAAAACCGCAGATTGGGTCACAGAGAGTTGGACCTGACTGAAAAATGACTAATACAATGCTAATGACATTAGCAGAACAAATGCTAATAACTTCCAAACCTCTGCTTCCTGCTCTGTCCTTTCAACTTTCTTTCTTTTTTTTTTCTTTTAAAACCATACCTTCTATCTTAGAATCAATACTGTATATTGGTTCTAAGGCAGAAGAGTGGTAAGGGGTAGGCAATGGGGGTCAAGTGACTTGCCCAAGGTCACACAGCTGGGAAGTGTCTGAGGCCGGGTTTGAACCTAGGACCTCCTGTCTCTAGGCCTGATTCTCAATCCACCGAGCTACCCAGCTGCCCCCTGTCCTTTCAAATTTTTACCAGCTTCTTGCTGGATGTTTGATGTTGCATGGATGAATTGAATTGAGAGAACATTTATTAAGTGCTTACTATATGTCAATCACTGTCCTATGTATTAAGGGTACAAATTCTAAAAACAAAGACAGCCCTAGACTTAAGGAGCTTTCATTCTCATTCTCATGAGGGAGACAACACATATAGGGACGCTTTCTTCCTGGAAAGTTACAGGCCTGGTAAATGGGTCTGTAAGGGTATAGACTGGCATGCCTTATCCAGGAAAACCCATTGTTCATGGTTCCAGAATTTGAGAATTGAGGAAGAAGATCTGAAGGCAGGGAAGGAAGTGAAGCATTGCTTACTTGAATTAGTGGTACAACAGAGGCAGTCATTAATCCAGATAGGACTCAGAGGTGAAAGTTCCTTCAGGGTATGGTTCTGTCATCTCAGTCTGAACATATTTCAAGCCAAACTCAGCCTGCCTTCCCCAGAATCAGTTCACTCATCAACTTTCCTTGTTTCTACTTCCATTATCCCATTTACCCAGGTAAGAAACTTAGAAATCATCTTCAATTCATCCTTTTTTCTTTATCTACTGTATTCATCACTAATAATCCTATTATTCCTACAAAATTTATTTCTCCTTTTCCTTTGGATTTGTCCAGCCCCTAATCTGCTCATACATAGATTATTGTAATAGTCTCCTGTTCTCCCTGACATTAGTTCCCTCTCCACCCTTTAACACTACACACCAGTATTTTTATTCTAGGAGAACCTTTCCCACTTGACCCCCCCCAACCCCCCAGACACATGGAAATCCAAGTTGTTCCTCCAGGAGGGTTTCTTGTCCATTCCACCTCAGTTTGCCCTTCTTGATGTCTTACAGTGTTCTGTGCCAAAGAATTTAGCCCTCCATTTTATGAGACCTTGTATTTTGCATTCATTGTTTACTATGTAAGTCACGTTTACTCAGCTAGATTATAGTAAATCTATTTGATTATTATTTCTGCACAAGTATAAGGACTTTCTAAGTTGGTGACTTTTTGAAGGTATTTATACTCTAAAGGCAATATGGCTGCTAGAATGGTTGCATTGGTTCAGCAAAATTAATGTGTAGAATTCTAGAAGCCAATAGGTGGAGAAGGGATTGATATCTACTTGTTTTTGACCTAAGCTATATGATATGGATAGAAATGCTATTGGAACAAGAGGTGGATAAATAAGCAATTAAAGTCCCGAGATTACTGATTAATGGCTTTCCTTTGGTCCTTCAGCTTTTATGTTACTAATTTTTTCCCCACATTTCTCTGAACTTTTAAACCTTTTCATTATGACCTCTCACTTGGACTTCAACACAATTCCTGGTACATAGCAAGAGACGAATAAATATCAGTTGGCTATGACTATGGCTGTTGCAGTAGTCATCTCATTGGCGTCCTTGTCTCACATCTCCCCTCTCCACTCGGCTGCAGCCATTCTCTTGAAGTCCAGCTCTGATCATATCACCCTTTGCCCCTAGCCTGGTCTCTCCAGGATCTGGCATAAAGTCCTCTGTGGGACATTTAAATACCTTCCCAACCAAGGCCTTTCTTCCCTGGCCGGCCTCTAGCCTTACTCCCCTCTACTCTTCGCTGCAATCCAGCCACATTGACCAACTTGCTGTTCTTTTTACACAGCACTTTTATGTTGGCTTTTCCCCATGACTGGAACAAGGGATTTCTTGTGATTTCCTTCAAGATTCTGCTAAGATCCTGCTTTTTTGAGGAAGCCTTTCTAGGCCTCCTTCATTGTCCTTTTCCCCCTACCTCTCAAATACCTTCTCTTCAAGATTGCCTTTCAACTCTTTCCACTATATCTCTCTTGTGTGTACAACGTGATTTACATGTTTGTAAGGACACAAGTCTTATAAGGGTAGCGTAGACTGCCCTCCACGAGGGCAGATGTAAGGGGGCACATAGATGCATTCTGCCTTGATTATGCAGATTGTAGGGCGACATACCCTCCGAGGGAATCCTGAGACACCCAAGAAAGTGGGGCCCATGCCGGCTTGGTTAAGGATAGGTTTTATTAGGATTAATTAGGTTAATTGGAAGAGTTTACTCACAAGAGGCCAGTTGTCCAGGGAGGCAGAAGGACATAGTAAGATGGATTCCTGCACCAAGCCCAGGCCAGCTAGTATATGGAAACAGAACAAAGACGGCACAGTGCCACGGATGGCAGAGTTATGTGCAAATGTTTCTCATGGGATAGAAATGTTATAGGAACAAGACGTGGACATGTAAGAAATTAGAGACCCCAGATTTAATGATTAGTGGCTGGAGCTTAAAAAATTAATAGTTGGATCTTCTTTTGCTGTTTACATTTACTCAAGGTGGTTTACATTCTGTATGGAGGGCTTAAGTCATGTTCCCGGGCTCTGGCTTCCACCATACAGTTTTGCCTCCCCAATTGGAAGCTGAGCTCCTTGAGCATGTTTTTGCCTCTCTTTATGTCTCTAGCACTCAACACAGTGTCTGGCACAGAGAAAGCATCTAATAAATGCTTGATGACTGGCTGACTGCCTGGCACATGCCTGGAGCATCAAAGGCCCAGCAAAAAGCATTGCTAGACTGCTCAGGTCAGCTCAGTCCCTCATTAACTGAATGACTTTGGGCAAGTCACTTACTCTCTCCATTTTTTCCTTTACTCATTTTAAAAATGGGAATAATGTATTACCTACATGAGATTGAGGAATTTCAAAGGACAGGAATGAAAGATACTCCCGGGGAAATGTGTGATAGGAAAAGAAGATGGATCAGTCACATGACAAGGCTGAGAGATGACAGGTGGACAGACCTATCTGGTCTGTGGACAGGGACCCCACTGGTATCTTCACATTATCAGGAGAAAGTGAGACAGGCCTTGAGCATGTCGGGTTGACCCCCTATAGTGACCTTATTGGAGGCTCTGGATGAGGATCCCACATAATGGACAGGCAGGCAGGAACAGTTTGTGGTCTACATTTTTGGAAGAAATGTCCAAATTAATGCCATCAGTGATCCACTGGAGTGTTTCGTAGTCAAATAATGTCAACAAACTTGTAGAGGTAGCTTTTATTCATTTAAGAGAACAGACTTTTTCAAGCAGTTTAGCAGCAGCCATTTGTACAAAAACAATGGGTTAATCACAAGATCCTTATCTAGTCATTAAAGCAAATCTAGTCAGACCTCTGTTTGGCAATACATTTTTTTAACCAATTTCTGAAGATTAGAATATGATCAAATACTGAAAACATAGAGAATACAATGTAATCTTTGTTAAAATCAGAAAAACTTTCATAATCTTCCAGTAACTCTGGTTCATAATTATGAACATCAAATGTCACCGAAATGTAGTTGTGTCAGTCCCAGTTAATAGAGAAGTCTGGTGAATAGAATTCCATGTCTTAGAGACATGTAAAAATGAAAATAATAGTTAAAAATGAAACAGACTTCTATTTTCACATCTGAAGTTGTAGAAATATATTCTTATACAATATGTGTGATAAACAAAGTACTGTCTTTCTCCTTTTAGCTTTATTCCCTGAAAGTTCCCTGAAGTCAGGCACCATGGATTTTCTAAACTTTGTCTCTCTCTCAGCACTTAGTACACAGTAGGTGCTTAATAAATGTATGTTGAGTTGAGTTCTCCTTACCTAGTATTATGTGCTATAATTGGTGATTTTGCTTTTTATTACAGATGTTCTTATACTTTGAAGACCATGGACTAGTGACATGCTCTGCTGATCACCTCATTATTATGTGGAAAAATGGAGAACGAGAGTCAGGATTGCGCAGTTTAAGATTATTTCAGAAATTAGAAGATGATGGTGATTTGAACCTTGGTTTCTAGTTGTGTTGAACAAGGCATTCATGTACATGAACTCTGAATATCAAATATGGGTTAAGAAGCATTTTAAGAGATATCTGGAAAACTTTAACATATTCATTTTCTACAAAATTTTAAAATGTATTTTTTCCCAACTGGTGCATAATGTTTTGTTTCCACTGTTAAATCTGTATTCTCTGGCCCTGTAAAGAGTGAATACATAATATATAGAGATACCTACATATGTATATGTTGTGTATGTATATACACATAAACACATCTATTTATGAGAGAGAATTTGTGTGTGTGTGTGAGAAGGAAAGAGAAAGGAAGGAGAAGGAGAGGGAGGAGGGAGAGGGAGCACCCCTCTGGTGAAACCGTTTCCCCTGAGAACTGCACCATGTGGTCCTCACATGGCTTCTGAGGTGATCCCACTGTCACACTCAGAATCGCTGAAGAGGCTTCTCTGACTTTAAAGAAAGTGAAATCTTTAGCTGAATCTCACAAATATTAATACTTCTTTTAAAAATTTGGACTTAAAACAAACCCACCCACCCAACAAACCCAAGAGTCATTTACAAAAGTATGGAGTTAATTAAACTTCTGAACTTTTCCGTGTCATTTATCCCTGCTGAAATTTCCTTCCATTACAAGGGCAGTTCATGAAAAGGAAGTAACCAGCACTTTGCCTGTTTTTTAAGCATTTAGGGAAATTGAAAAGCATTTGGTCTAGTGGGAAGAGCCCTGGCCTTGGGAGGCAGAAGAGCCTGGGCCCCGAAACTGCTTCAGGTGCTTTCTGGCCGTGGGACCCTGGGCAAACAGGGGTCACTTCAGATGGCCATTGTGGTCTCTACCAGGATCTAGAATCCTGTAAACTTGCCTTTAGGGAATTCAAATGTAGTTAACATTTTTAAAATGACACCTTAGAGAATTTGAAAGCTTCCATAGAGGTGCCTGAATTTAACCTTGGGAGCTCTAGAGATTTGGCCGGCCTTTGTCAAGCACAATGATTATCTTGAGATGACATGGAGGCGATTCTGCGTTTTGAGTTTCTTCTTTTTTCAGAGGAGTTCGTGGGGTGGAGGGGAATTGGGAGAGAAGGGAGTTTGTGGCATTAACTCAAAGGGCTTCCTAGAGATGGATTAGATCAATGATTCCCAAAGTGGGCACTACTGCCCTCTGGTGGGTGCTACAGTGATTCAGGGAAGTGGTGATGGCCACAGGTGCATGTATCTTTCCTATTAATTGCTATTAAATTTTTTAAAAGATTAATTTCCAGGGGGCTAAGTAATATTTTTTCTGGAAAGGGGGCGGTAGGCCAAAAAAATTTGGGAACCACCGATCTAGATCTTAAAGATCACCTCTTCAGCTCGCTGCTTTTACAGGTAACGAAGCTGTTGACAAACCTTGCTGGCTCAGAATGGTGGGGAGAAACCGGTGTATTCTGCCTCCCACACAATCACATTGTCTCTAAGTACTGTCAGTACTCTGTAGGGCTGCTTTGAATTTGTTATGGAGAGAAATGACTATGTGAAACTTAAAAAGCCATTTAAGCATAGTGGGTTTTTTCCCTCCTTTTGACAACCAGGCCTAAGTATTTAAATCAAATTCTATGTTCTTTAGCTTCTAAAATCCAAATGAACATAAAACCAATTGGGATTCTGTGTGTTGGGTTCCCCTTCCCCCCCTTTCTATGGATTTCAGCCCAATGCATTATTCTAAGGACTTGGTTTTAACCAGAATTGAAATTAAACTGAAAAAAAAAATGTCTTTCTGCACTTAGTGTGAACTGACATAAGCTGTTACTGGCTTGATTGGTCCTGGAATGGAACCTCTGTCACATCCTCCCCCTCACCCCCATCCCCCAGCCCAGATGTTTTAGGACAGAGAGCTGAATCAGTAAAAAGCAGAATGATTTGGGACAAGGGAATTGCTGCTGATAGCTTAACATTCAACAAGCTAGTCGTTAATGAAGGACAGAGGCTCCCATTATTCATTTTTACATGACTCAGAAATGAAAGTTGAAAAGGGGCTTCATTTATTCAATGACTACTAATATTTGATCATGTTATCACCATACATTTTAGCCTAATTGCCATGGCATTAGATTACCTCTTATCCTTACTTCCTTAGTCATTTTTTCAGAGCTAGGATTGAGGAGGGAATATGGAATCCACACATTTAAAAAAATGGGAAGGATTAATTTAAAAATTTTTTAGAATATGATTACCTTTGTTCATGCCTTTAATTGAACTCTTCAAATACTTTTTCTTCCCTCTCTTTTGTTTAAATCAGTCTTTACCTGTGTCAGCTATCAGAATAATTATCTTAAAATCACATAATTTTAAGTTTGGAAGTGGCCTATCTACCAAAATCTTCAACTTCCAAAGGAGAGAGATGGGCCCTGAAAGGTAACAACAGCCTTTTTTTTAGGCAAAGATAATGCCAGTTTTAATTTTACTCAGAACCCTAAATATATATATATATATATAAAGATTGGGTCCCCTGGAGTAGTAATGATTGTCTCATCTATAAAACTGAGACCCATTATCAAAAATCTGAAGTGAAACAGTGGAATTGGGCCTATAATGAATGTATCCTAAATCCACAGGGCTTGTACTTTAGACTTGACTTCTTGCTGACACTCTGCCTGGACTTGGTCAGTCTTTTTCTGGATGTTTCTAAAATTAATGCTTTCGTAGTTCTCACAACAGGTTTCTGGTTCCTTTAGGTGGAGAAGATGGAGATAGAAGCGCCAGGGTTCCCATCATGGAGATAAGAATTATCCCTTAAGGGTAATCTTTGAGGAGGAAATGATTCACTTTGGGAAAATATGAGCTGTCCTTGCTGCAATGTCTCTTCTATATTGCTGTCCAGCCTCAGGGCTGCTTTACTTTCTTTTTATGCCAGTGTAAAATTAAGTCTCTCTTGTCAGGAATAAAGTGTTAAGGGCTATAGGACCCTGATAAGTTGTGTAAAATAAAATGTAAGCTCCTTGAGGGCAGGGACTATGGTTTTTGGGTTAATTTTTCCAGTGCTCAACAATGCAAGTGCTTAATAAATGTTCATTTATTCTAATTATAGAATCATCTTTAAGGGCTTTAAAAACAATAAACTTTCTAGTAGGAAGGAACCTCTTATGACCTGTAAGGTCTTCGCTATAAGCAGGAGGAGTCACTAGAAGAACTCTCAGGGGCCCTTTTAGCTTTTTGGGTTTTCTAAATACAAAATATCTCCCTATTACTGACCAGATTTTGCTGAATAAATTCTGAGTTATGCCATGAATGAAAGGCAGTTTCTTCAAGTCTATCTGGCATCCTCAGCAAATTACAGAGGAACTGATAGACTAATCACTGTCCCTGGTTTGCTAACTTTGTGTTTCCAGAGTATGTGCTCTGTAGATATAAACTGGTCAAACATAAACTTTCTATTTTCAATATTCTATGGATCAAATAATTTAAATTGCTGGTGAAAAACATGAAGATTACCCAGCATAACTCAGGAGAGCCCCAAAGTGAGTTTGGGAAGCAAAAGACCCCTAAATTTGTGTATGTCTCCCTTGCAATGAATCTTATCCACTGCTATGTTATCTTTTAAGGTTTTGAGGAAATAGCTGATTTTTAGACCTGACAGATTGATTGCAGCTTGACTTATGAATACATCACAGCTCATTAATTGGGCTAGTCCTACATTAATTGCCAGGAAGTGTTTGTGTGTGTGTGTGTTTTTTTT
>NC_058130.1:342586258-342653344 GCF_016433145.1 Gracilinanus agilis | reverse complement strand
AAGAGTCTCTAAAAGAGATGATAACTGATTTGGGCTTTAAAAGATAGTGAAGAATTTAACAATTGAATAGGGTTAGAGATTATACTTCAAAAATAAGGAAAATAATAAGCCAAGAAAAAGAAACAGAAGAATATGTCTTAAATTTGGAGAATCCTTCCAAATTCTCAAAGGTCTTGAATATCAGTAAAAGTATCAGTGCATGATAAAACAGAGTTCCAGAGAAATAAAGATAAGACTATGTTGAGAGATATCATTTTCTGGTCTAGAGAGATAATTAATGTACTTAGCTTTTGTCAAAACACAATGGGATTATTTTGTCCAATTCTGAATGCTACACATTGGGAAGGACATTGTTAAATTGAGGAACATCCAGAAATCCAATTATCTTTTTATAAATTGTTTTTCAAGTTATGCTCACATATTGGTCAAGATGTCATCCTAGTTTCCTCCAAAACTGTCCATTTCATCATGTTTTCCATAATAATAATATTATATTGCATTCATTATACTATAATTTGTTTTACCTTTCTCCAATGGGGAGCACCTAGTTGCCTCATTTCCATCTATTTCTTCCTCATTTAGTCCCCACAATTTTCCTATCCCTCTCATTTTTGTCTTCTCCTAAGATTATCAAAATAGAACTTAATCACTATCATTTTTACTTTTTCTATGACTCTTAAAGATATCAGGGTTCTGTGAAAGTAAATAAGAGTATTGAATTTGGTACAAACAATGAGAGATTAACATTTTTGATGTGCAAGTAAATTTAATCTAAAAACAGTCACTTTACCGTCTCAGAAGCAGACAAACAAGACCAGCAGGACTCCTGTAAGGCAGAAAGTGTGCAAATAATGAAGAATGGTAATATCCTTTAAAGGGTTCAAATTCAATGCACCACAGCAAAGAGAAGGCTTACTGTTACAACTCAAGACTTCAATGGAATTATAGTTCTTCAGAATTTCTATTCCCTATTGGACCTTCAAGAGACAGGAATAGAAATTATCTTTTGGTCTAGAATTCAAAAAAGAAATACTAGATCCCAAGGGCCAGACTCTTCACAGTTTCTAATCCAAAACACTCCCATCTAAAAGCTGAGTGTGGGGAGGGATGGGCTGAGGTGGTTGGGGGGTGGGGCTATAAGTCAGGGTCTCTTTAAACTAGAGCTACAATTTCAGGCAATTTAGAAAAGATTAGCTTCTTTTTAAGGACAACCATTGCCAGTATGGTAGATTCATCCTGAAGTATATTCATATCCACCTTCTAAAAATCAATTCCAGACAAAATGCAAACATAAAACACTAACAATAGCTGGCATATTATGGACTGCACTGGTGGTAGTGTTCACCTGGGAGAATTCTTCAGGAACTCGGCACTAGCAGGAAAGTCCATCTCATTTCTCCAGGACTTTGGTTCTACAAATTCTCTAACTTGTGGTTGCTGAGAAACAACCTTGAAACTAATACAGCTCTGAAACATTCCTACTCTTTCTAGTTGGGTTTCAAGAACTTGCCTCATGGGGAAATGGTTTCCCCAACCTGAAACTACAAAGTTAAGAATCCATGTAAATGTAATGTTTCTCTGCCACTGCCTCTCCAAGGCTAAGTCCAAGTATTTATAATTCCTTGGAATCCAGGAATAATTGATACTCCACCATTGCTCAAGCTACTTCATCTCTGGGACTAAGTCTCAGAGGTCAGTAAGTACCTGTTGGATGGAGAGAGGAGGAAGGTGAGAAAAGTAGGATAAGGTTATGCCAGTGCACAGGTCCATTCCATCCTTTCCTCTCCAAAGACTGCTCTAAGTTTATAATCTGTCCTCAACTCTCCCCAGTCTTCTCTGTAAATGAGAAAGGGGCAACTCTAAAATGAAGGCTCCTTTTTCATATGGTGACTCTACATGTCCCCAACCCATCCTAGGATTATGTATTTAGAAATGGAGAGTTGATCACATCAATCCAAGACAATTATTCATTCCTAATTGCTAAGACTCAACCATTCATCCTTAATTGTCAATGTCTGGAAATGATAATTGTGGTGTTTCTATATTCCGGGGAATTTCAATCCACATACCAAACAAAGACTCATCACTCTGTAATTTCATCAAATTGGTTCCAGAAGGAGCATGGTCAGTCTCCAAAAAAGTGTTCTTTTAAGAATATATAGGTGAATATAGAAAAATATTTTTAAAAATAAATAATTGTTTTTAATTTTAAAAAAGAATATATAGATGGTGGTGACTAAATGAAAGAGGCTATTTTGGAATTGGAGTCAAGAGCTCCTAAGTTCAAATCCAGCCTTGAATATTTAATAGCTGTCATTTAACCACTGTTTACCTCAGTTTCCTCTGCTACAAAATGGAGGTTGCACCTCCCTCCCAGGGTTATTGTGAGGATTAAAAGAGATATATTTGAAAAAATGCTGGCATGTAGTAGTCACTTAATAAATGCTTATTCCACAACCCAAATCCAGATACTAGAGGAAAACAACTCCTGTAGGTGATCTGGTAAAGGAACCATGCTGGATAGGGGATATATTAGATATTTCTTCTACCAGCTCAAGCATCACTGGAAACTAAGTGGAGCAGGTTATATTCAAAGGTGGAAGTGTTTCCAAATTAAGGACCTTGATCTCTTAGATCAAACAGGTATGGGTTGAATTGTTGGTGACCTTCAGCTATCCATCTAACAGACCAGTTCCCTGGTTGCCTTCTATCTTCTTCAAATCCTAACACAATTGTGTTAAATTCAGAATAATTAAGAAGTGAACCAACAACATATAAGCAGATGACTTTAGTCATAGCCCTATAAGGAAGAGCAGGAGCATAATCATCAAATGTTGATGATAAAAATCCTGAGAGTTGAGTACATTCCTCTCCTAAGGAGATGGCAGAGAATAGATCCAGAATCAAGGGAGTTTAACCAAAGATCGGTCCAAAATTAGAGTTGCTCTGGAGTGACAATATCCAAAGAGCTGAAATACAAGCAGGAAATTGAGTAACAGAAAGGAGATTCAAGCTGAGGTGTTCAGTACTAGATTAGAAGGCAAAATCAATGGAGTATAGCTAAACTGACTATTGGTTGGACTCTATTGTTTTTCTTTTAAGCTCTGTCTTCTTATCCTGACACTATGTACTCTCTATTCTTGCCTGATCTGATCTTGTCCATATCAGCATGCAAGGATATCCCTCCTTGGACTGCTTCATCAGAATAATCTTAGGAATAGGCCACACACATACCCTATTTTAAAATTCAGAAGACACCTCAAACTGCTAAAATGAATCAAGTTGCCTCAGGCTTTTTCGATTCTACTTTAAGTCTGTGTTCCATGCTCTTTGTTGCCCACTTGACTGGCAATGTTTGGGCTTGCAGAGATAATTTCAGCATTGCCCCCCCATTTTGCTCCTTTGAATCACACTATTTCAAGTGGGCATATACTATACTTTTGTCTCTGGCTCACTTGAACTCTGTTTTGATTCATTGAATTGTTTTGCTCTGCCTTGGTCAAGAATCCTGATCCATAGTCCTGAACCATCAAATCCTGGACTCACTTTGAGAGGCTTTATCCTTCATTTCTCACCTAGCCAAGTCAAGCTTTACTATCATCCTTAGCAATTCCAGTTGTCCTATCCAGCAAAGAAAACCTACTAGCCACAAATAGATCTTTTTTGATCTATTAGGTATTTTTTTCTATTGAGGCCAAGTTGACTAATTAGGGCTATTTTGTGGCTGAAGGCTCACAACATTCTTTCTGAGGGATCCTCTCTATCATAGTCTTATAAAGACATGTAAAGAAGGGAAAGATTAGAGCAGACTGTTACGTCCCTGAAGGCATATCAGAACAAAGAATTCATACTGATTCAGCCATTACTCATTACCTATTCAATGAATGAGAGAAGCTCCAGAAGGTTTTTTCTTTCCCCAATTTCCCATCCCCATGCATATCTGAAAATAGACATAGTTTGATCATTTTTCTTCTTTTTTTTTCCTCAAAGCTGTTTCCTTTATCCTGATTCTTTGCCCTTTTTTCCATATCATTTCCCTTTTTGTTTCCATAACATCCAGGGTCTGAGCTCTATCCACTGCATCATGAGCTGCCTCAAGAGCTATTTGAGTCTCAGAGAAGAGGACAGATGGGAGAGCTGATGAAAAGCATAAAAATAATATTAAGTAGGCACTTAACAAAGGTTTGCTGAGTGAATGCATGCACTGATGAATTAATAGAAAGCAGTTGCCCCAAATGAGGAGTACAAAGGGCCTAGAAATTGCCCTATCCAGTAATCACTTGATCTCCTTGGCAAGCAGCCCCCAAAATTAATACCAGTTTATGATATAAATTCATTTGCAAAGTCCTACAGAGACTTAAGACCTTACAGATGGACAGTGGCTTTCTTTAAAAAGAAAAATGCCTTACCTTTCATCTTAGAAGTAATACTATCTATTGGTTCTGTAAACAGACCAACAGCTGTAGCTTGTGGCTAATCTGCCCTTTTGTCTATTTTAAACTGCTCTACTGTGTAATTAATTTTTGTACCCTAGAACTCCATTTCCCAGCATCCTATGTTCCTTCTCATGTTATGTGTTGATGTAGGAAGGATACAAATTTGGTGTAGCCCTATCACTCTCTGTCTCTGTCTCTCTGTCTCTGTCTCTCTCTCTCCCTCCCTTCCTCTCTCTCTCTCTGTCTCTGTCTCTGTGTGTGTGTGTCTCTCTCTGTCTCTCTGTCTCTTTCTGTGTTTCTCTGTCTTTCTGTCTCTCTCTCTGTGTAAGAATGGGATTTGTGCAAGGGGGAGAAGCAGTTGCTGGCAGTTGCTGACAGTTGAGACCAGGGAGAATTCTGGGATTTCTACGGGAGAGGAGAAGAGGAGAGGGCTTTAGGCAGAGACCTGGGGGGAGAGAGGAGGTGGACATCCCAGCTCGGATCCATTCCTGAGGGCTTCCTGAGGATTTTTCTTTGGAAATTGAAACCCTGATTCCCTGATCAAAGCCATTCCTTTGCATCTCACCCATCAAGACTTCAATTATAGAGTCAGCTAAGTTTTTGGTCTCCATTTTGGGAGTGATCTCTTAGTCTCCTTCTCCCATTACCCAACCTTGCTGAGAGACTCTTTTTCAGTCAAACCTTACAATTATAGAAAAGGATAGAAATAGAAAAACAGGAGAAGGAGCGAGGGGAGAAGCTTGAGTAAGGGAACCACAGAGGATCCCACCCAAGTGACAGACCTCAAAGCAATAGCGAAAAGAGCACCCCAAAATCCCTCTGCCCTTCACCCTTTTCCCCAATCCGTGAATTGTGATTAATAAAAGCCATTCATCAGTCAGATAGCATCCCAGAGTTCCTGAGAGACTATGAGGGAGAGGGGAACCACAGCTTTGTCTGGCTACCTCTATCCTGAAGCCAGACCATCCACTGCGAAGTTAACTGATCAGGGGGATGTTTGTGTGAACCCCATCCTTATTCAGGATCAGATTGGGGTACCACATACCTCATCTTAAAGGAATGCCTTGCCCCCAATTCCTGTGGGGTGGCAGGACCATCCAGGTCACCCAGTTTTGGGGTGAATACCCCTTTAAAGTCCCCCAGTGTATATTTGGCCCCAGGAGAGAGCTAGAAGAGAGACACCACATAGACTCTCTCTCTCTCTCTCTCTCTGTCTCTCTCTCTCTCTCTCTCTCTCTCTCTCTCTCTCTGTTATAGCACTGTTCCTGTGAACCTGTTTGGTGAAGGTGGTGTGAGGTAAGTGGCAGGAGAATCTACTCACATGGCCTTATATTTTGTTAATTACCTGTTTTATTCTTCTATTACAAGTGATTATTAATAAACTCTATAAACACTTGAGCTGCTCCTGCTCCTGCTCCTGCTTCTGCTGCTTCTACTTCCCTTACTCACTGCCTAGGAGGTCCTTGAGAGCCTGCAACTTCTTCTCCTGCTACTGTTAGTGCTGACACCATGTCTCTTGAACACACAAGCTGGGAGTCCTTGTGAACTGCTTCCTGGGTGTCTGGTAAAGTATAAATCCCTCTTTCCCTTACATTTCTAGCAGCTGAGTGCATTGCTCCCTATGATCTGGTAAGCCAAGTGTGTTTTTGTTTGTTTGTTTGTTTGTTTAGCAACAATTAGCCTCTAACCCTTCTGACTCCTTTCACCAAGGGGAAGCTAGCATCCCACAGCACAGAATCCCAGAAAGTTAGAGGAAGTTAATAATTTCAGCTCAGTTTTTGTTGTTCTTGTTGTTATTAGAAAGTATTAATTACTAGGATAAATTGAGAAAGTTTAGCCTTCTCTTACTCCTAGAAGTTTGCTCTCTTTTTAAGGCCTTTCCTAAACCCCCACTGTGATAATTAGATTAAGTCTACACTGCCCACTAGCACCTCTAATTCTGGGAGGTCTGTAACCCATGTGTGCTAGAGTGGGTGACCAATCAGAATCAACAAACTACTTCCTAGAAGTACTATGAGAAGCATCTATGGTGATTGGACACACAAATTAGGAGGGAGGCTCAGGAAGTGATGCCTAAGTGACCCCTTTAAAAAGAGAAGGTCCTCACTCAGCTGGGGGCTACTGGTTAAGAGGGCAGCTGATGAAGGAGCTCTTCTAGTCCATGGAGGAGTGCTGGCTAGAACACTAAAACCTTGGTGAATTTAAAGACTGACTGAATCTTCCTGAACTTCTCTTAAGGAACTTCTTTTAATACTCTGTGAATGAAGCTTTGCTTCATTCACCTCTGGGCCTCTGGCCCACTGACTCTCAGCTAAGGGTTAATTAGATCTACCTAGATTAATTAGAGGATCTTAGTAATTTATCTGCTGTGTTAGATTCTTATTTCCTTATTTCCTCTCTGTCTTCTCAATTGTAAATAAACTTCCATAAAGTCAATTTTGACTTGAGGTTATTCCTAAAATGGGGAGATTTCCCCTGGCAACCACCTTTTAATATATTGAACCCAAAACCCCCTTTTCCCCCTTACACCACATGGGTTGCAAGCATGGAAGCCACTTAAAACCTTTTTTGCTTTTCCAGACCAGCTCAGCTAAACAACTCTGAGGAGTTTTTACCTTCACTGTGCCTAAAATAGAATGCTTTTGTTTTCCCTCACTTAGCCTTGGGCTAAGCCTTTTGGTATCCCTCCATTCAAAGGCTGATTGGGCTTGTCTCTAACTACTAGCCTTGTGAGGTCTTTACTCCTAGCCAGTGCATACTAGGCTAGCATCACCTACAGACAGGAAGTAGACTTACAACCAATTTAATAAGTAGAATTGCAAGCTTGACCCAGTTTCCTGCCTATCTCAAACAGCTCCCATTTCAGGAGAGCATTACAGAGCAGACACAGCTCAAAGTTTTGGGATGTCTTTTATTACTATCATTCCTGGGTGCACTTGTCCTTGCAATTAGCTTGAGTAACCCTGAGATTGAGGGGGGAGATACATTCCCCTACACCCCCTTGCCATTTTGGCCTACCCAGTCTCTACAACACATCTAATATGGGGATCATACATACTATGCCCAGTGCAGGTATGGGGAACCCCAGATTTGTGACCAAAAGAATCTAAATGGAGGATGACACTGGGGAAGGGAAGGAACTTTAAAGAGTCTGGAGGTTAATTTTTAGCTTTTCAGACTCCATTGCTAACTGTTTTAGTTTGTTCCCCTCCAAATAGTGAAGAAGTCTCTGTAACTCAGCTATAGGAATTAGAGAAAAGGACTCTTGAATTCAGTGCCTGTATCCTATCACATATATTGTATTTGCTGATAGTTTGTTTTGATTTAATTTTGTTTTTTAAGTTTACATATTGATCTAATCTAATATCTTCTGTTACACTATATCATTTTCAGCTACTATGTTTTGGCCATTTAGTTACATATTCTGTTACATTGTCTTTATTGGTACTTCCCCATATGACTGGACTGGAGAAAATACCATTGTAAAAGTCTACAAACAATTTGCACAAACGTTTTTCTGTGGCAAAACTATAGTTCCTTATGGATGCTGGGTTTGTCACCAAATCCATCAAGATCACATGTTACCTAAATGGCCTTTTGTTCCTTTTTGCCTTTGTTAATTGTCACACAGATGATGATGGATGGACTCCATCACACTGGTTACAACCTGTATGTAACCTTTGGAGAATTTAATGACCTAGAAATGTAAATTGATTTTAAGGAATCTTCATAAGTGATTTTTTAGATATTTAGGAGCAATACTACTTCTGCCTGATCATTTGACTGCCTTTGAGTTGTTTGTAACAAAAGGTAAGGGTCCATTTAGTAGTTGAAGTGAAGTGCAATGGAAATATTGTATTCCCCACCTCTGCATTTATAAAAATGTAATGGATGAGACAACAGAAATGATTTTTACTATTGTATTCCTTGCCTCCACATTGCAATGAATGGAACATATAAAGATATGCTCTTTATGGCTGTTCCAGTCTCATATCAAAGGAGGGAGGGTTTCCCAAGGGACCTGGTTACCTCGTGTTGGGTTATAATCTCATCCGGGAGGGGGAGGATTTCCCAAGGGACTTGGTTACCACTGGATGGGTTTTTTTAATATATATTCGTAACTCTTCAGCTTACTCTACCCTTCTACCAGAATGATTTAGATCAGTGATGGGCAAACTATGGCCCACGGGCCAGATGAGACCCCCTGAAATGTTCTATCTGGCTATGTGACATTATTCCTAATCTGACAAATACAATGAGTAGGATATAATACAATGAAACTTCAAAAGAGTTGCCTTAGAAACAGACTGACAGATGATCATTTCCTTTCCTTTGGCCCCCTCTTTAAAAAGTTTTCCCATCACTGATCTAGATTCTTGGTGACATTTTTGAACCAAAAAGGTTTTCATCAGCAGTACAGAGGTTTCTATTTTTCTGGGCTCCTTTGCCAAATTTTGGAATGATGGCAGTAATAGACTTTGTTAAAAATATTTCAGCCATTGTTGAAAGATTGGCTAGATTTGCAGAACTTGTGACAAGTATCCATGAGCTTCAAAGGTTTTTTTTTGTTGTTGTTTTTTAACATTATACAGCAAGTGGCTATTGAGACTCATGTGAATCCTAATGAGAGTGGATTTGTTTGCTATTGTCATTAAATTGACTCTTATGATTTGGGGGATTTTGATAATTCTTTGAATATGCATTACCTGTTGTACTACTGTTTTATAAAGCTGTCATTTGCACTCACACTGTGGATCACGGCCAAGTTAAAAAGGAAATGGATCACATTTTTGGGTGAGAAACCTTTGTATTCTGCCTCTCTTTGGGTAACACGGTGTGTCACTAATTGTGAACTATATATTTTTTATTTTTAAAAAAGTTATTGTTGTTTTTTCTTGTATATGCAATAGAGTATCTGAGTTTTCTTTTTTCTCTCATTTTTGTATTTGAAGCACATTACCAATATTAATGATTTTTTGATTTTGCACTAATATAAGTTTACAATATCCTTTAACCCTAATATTAATGCATACCCAAAAGCTTTAGACTATGGAAACTGCCATTGATTGTTAAATATTATGGGACTTTGATTAATGATTGTGTCTAATTCTAGGAGAAGGGATCACAAAAGAGCCATTTTACAGTGCCAAGAAGTACAAGGTCAAAGAGACCAACCAATCCCTGTGGGATTGATGAGAATCTACATCAAGACAAAGGACTTGTTTTGGGGTTCGTGGAAGCAGCTGTTTGACCATGTCAGATGCAGGATGTCCCTGTGCCCAGTTCTGACAAAGTACCTCAGCTTAGTTATAATTCTGGCTCCCCTATCCCTGAGAGCAAAAGTAAAATCAGACCAGGGAATGATATTTCCCATTTGCTACTAAAATCTAGTCCCTTTTCTGCCTTTCATAGCGTGGCAATTTTCTGTAGTCTTGGCTGCTGATTGAGTAAGTGCATATTGCTGCAATGGTCCTACAGGCTTGTGAGACATAAATCACTTTATTGGGCCCTGATTCTAGGATCTGCTATGGGTTTATTCTTGCTTACTCAGAATTTTTATATACTATTTCATTTTTTTCTTTTCTTCTATTTATTTAATCAGTCTTCTCCCTTGGAACCAAAATTTTGTATGTTTAAGGCAGAAGGTAAAGGTTTAAAAAACTATTGTGGGAATCCAGAGGGGGGTGGGAGGAATGCAAAGGAAGGAGATCTAATAGGAAGGAAGAAAAGAAAGAAAGAAAGAAAGAAAGAAAGAAAGAAAGAAAGAAAGAAAGAAAGAAAGAGAAAGAAAGAAAAAGAGAAAAAGGAAGGAAGGAAGAGAACAGGATCTATAAGAGGGTAACTTGTATTCACAGCACTTGTTAGGGAGGTGGCACAAATGAGGGCAGGATAGTTTTTTTGAGGGGGAGGGTTGGGGAGTGAACCTACCTACTTGTATAATATAATGTAATAAATTATAATATAATATAGTACAATATAACATAACAGTACAACATGGTATAATATAAAATATTATAATATAACCTACCACAATATAACATAATATACTGTAACCTGCCATAATATAACATAATATACATGATATATACATAGATGGTCAAATCTGATACAATTCTAACTCATGTTTTACTTACTAGCTGTATGACCCCAGGCAAGTTACTTAACTTGCCTTTGTCTGAGTTTCCTCACTGTAAAATAGGGATAATAAGAGTAGCTACCTTGGAGAATTTTTGTGAGGATCAAATCAGATAATATTTGTAAAAGCACTTAGCACAGTGCCAAGCACATAGTAGGTGCTAAATAAATGCTTATTCCCTTCCCTTTACTTACAGATACACAAGTAGCTAATTTAACAAAAGCAGACTGTTGACAAAATGAAATGTAGAGTTGAATGATAGTAAAATAGTCTCCCTCAGATATTAATTAAGACAGTGTCTAATCTAAGTTTGTCCATGAGTTCACTGAAAATTTTACCTTCACTCTTTCTTTCCCAAGGAAAAATGCAGTGGCATGCAGGACATCTGCAGCATGGGTAGAGTTGTGGTAAGAGTTGGATGAGTGGTAATTGGCTTCAATCACCTGGAGCCAGGCCCGAAGAGTGGCTTCTGAACAGTTCAAAAACTCACAGACGCCAAAACGAGCAAACACTTTTAGCCCTAGGTAAACCAATGGTCTGGAGAAGTAAAAAAAAAGAATTCTCTTACTGATAAGGAAGAACAATTGCATTTTTTCTGTTTTCCCAACCCTCTTGCCCTGCAATTTTACATGTCCAAGAAGTAAAATGCATCTTTGGAAAATAGAAAGAATTTTCTTGGCAGCCTCTTCTTAAATTCAGTACTAATTCCTAAACAGATGCGTTATGGCAGTCAACCCAAAGCATTGCCAGGCTATCTCCAGTTCATCGGAAACTTTAATAACTGTGACAAATGGCAAGTCTTTGGATCTCTGTCCTTGTTCTCTCCCCTGTGGATCCATCAAAAGTACTCCCAAACAAAGAGAATGATAAATCTGAGATCTTGTAAATTTTAGAGTCACCAGGATTTCCAAATTATTTTTCAGTGGCCTAGCAAAATATCTATGAGTCCCAGGCCAACCTCTTTGAAGAGGAATAATCCTTTCACAGGAACCTGAGCTAGAAATGATCTTAAGAAATCATCTCATCTTTCTCTTTACTTTCAGGCGGGCCCACTTTTAAGCCATTCTACTCTAATAAAAAAAACTATCTTCTAATTCCCTGAGCCCACAAATTCAGTTAAATATTTTGTTGCTTTAATAAATTTGGCACTTAGCTCAGTCCCTAATATTTATACCTTCCTGGTACATTCCTGTTACATGAGCAGTAATAAATTATCCTAGGAGATCTTGGAATGAAATTTAGCCCCATTACTTCATTCTTGAGCTCCAATCAACCTTATCCCATGCCTGATCCCCTAGGGTTATTTCCCCACAAAAGGTCATGCTCAATGACTAGAGCCTATATGCTCATTTTATGCCTCCCCTTAATCTGTGCTGAAAAGGCAAAGTCACTGAAGCCTGCCTTTACCCCTTGAACTTCAAAATTTAAACTAGGAGACTCTGTACCTTCACCCCTGCCCCCAAATGTGCCGAGTACCTTTTATGTGTCACAGCCTCTAATTCAAAGATGTTGAAGTCCCAGCTTTCTTCATTATCGAGTAATTGTGCAATAGAGGGTGGAACATCATTGATTGTGATTGGCAGTGAAAGATGACTGTGGCTGTGGTGCATATCTACAGAAACGATTTAATCGAATTCAGCAAACACATACTCAATACCCACTACTCTGTAGGGTTAACACGACTCTGGATGTTGGGAATACAAAGACAAGGATGAAACAATCCTGACCCTAAGGAGCTTCTATCTGACTGTGTGGGGGAAAGGGAGAGGAATGGGAAACAATATGGATACAAATGACTAAATATATACAAAGCAATCTAGGGAAGTAGAGAGAAGATTGAGCATGTACATCAAAGACCAACAACGGAGACTTTCTGTAGAAAGTGGTACTTGAGCTGAGCCTTGGAAGGAACTAAGGATTCTCCAGGTATGTTGTTGTCATTCAGTTTTGTCTGACTCTTTAGGATCCCATTTGAGGTTTTCTTGGCAAAGATCCTGGAGTAGTTTGCCATTTCCTTCTCTAGCGCATTTTACAGATGAGGAAACTGAGGCAAACAAAGTTAAGTGACATGCCCGCAGTTAGGATTTGAACTCAGGACTTCCTCACTCTAGGCCCAAGTTCCACGGTGCCACTCAGCTGCCCAGGTCTCCAAACATGGAGATTACAAAAGTAAGGAAAGAGATAGAATGGCATGTATGAAAAAAAGCAAGTAGGTCAATTTGGATGGAAATAGGAACTCTAATGAAGAATAGCAATTGAAATCAGTCTAGAAAGATAGATGGAGCCAGATTGGGAAAGCTTTGAAATGCTGACTAGAGAAGTTTAGTGTTTTATTCTAAAGGCAATCAGAAACCATTAGAGTTTTTTGAGAGGGGAATGATTGAGCCACACTGAGGAAAAAACAAGACAAAACAAAACACATTGGTAGCTGTGTGGAGGATGTTGGGAGAGAGTTGAGGCAGGAGGACCAATGAAGATACTTGTGAAATAGTCTAGGTCAGTGATGGGCAAACTACAGCCTGTGGGCCATATGGGCCCCCTGAAATGTTCTATCTGGCCTTATGGGACATTATTCCTAATCTGACGAATACAATGAGTAGGATACAATACAATGAAACTTCAAAAGAGTTGCCTGAGAAACAGACTGACAGATGAGCATTTCCTTTCCTTTGGCCCCTCTTTAAAAAGTTTGCCCATCATAGGTCTAGGGGAAAGTCAATGAGAACCTGAATTGGAATTGTGGCCTTCTGAGATAGATGGGAGAGGGTAGGAAGGGCATGTTAATTATGTACTTAGAACCTAAGAGAGCACCATAGAGTATTTACTTTTATCTCTCATAATATCTTTAGGACCATGAAAGTATGAAATTTTAATTTTACAAACTCTTACCCTATATTATTAAGCTTGAATATTTAAAGCACATAGGTCAGTCTAGCTGATTTTTAAAATCCATATAGCAAATAGAAATTTGTCCTTTCTTGGATTTGTGATTTTGACATTTCTCAGATCAATGATTTTAATTAGAAAACCCAGTTACAAACCAAGGACACAGGGATGGTTCTAACATCCTCAACTGAAATGAATGGATTGTAGGTCACTGAAGTAAAAAGTCATCCTTATTTATTCATTTAAAAAAAAAAAGAACCCTGACTAATTGATCCATGGTAAAAATAACTGAGCAAAGCCTTTTCTTTTCTAATCAGGTGAAAGGTAGAAAATCTGGACTTTTTAAAATGTAAGCTGAAATGTCACTGTGACTCATGAAAAAATACCAAAGGACTTGAAACATACTTGGAGAATTTTAAAAATTATTGATAGTACATGTATGTTCCATGACTTAACCTAGTGGAAAAAGACTAATTTATCTTTCTCTACTAGATAAACCAATACTAATAATAAGTCATATATGGTAGGTTGGCACATGACCTGAAGAAAGTTGGAAATATCAAGTAAAATGAGACATAAGTTAGATGAAAACTTACTCTTGGAAAACACATACTCATTCCCTGACAACCTTCTCAAGCCATCCTGGAATAAAGAAAGATACTGTGAGTAGCAGGAATTTGCTGAGCAAGTATTCTTGTTACATAGCATTCTTCTTCTAGGTCATCTCTTCTCCCTCAAAATTCCAACCTAGCGTACTCTAGAAAGATGCTCTTTGGTGTTTAGGAATAACAAAGAGGTCCGGACCAGATCAGAACAATAGCCACAGAATGGTCAGAGGCAACTACCTGGCCTATTAACTTGAGGAAATGAACTGGAAAGAAAATCAAGATGACTACACAATCAAAATAGTTCTTTGATTTTATCATTGAAAGTACTTTCTCCAGTGATGCAGAATGGAAGTCCTCCATACCATCTCATTATCTTCAACTTTTGTTTATATTTTTCCATAACTCCTTCAAAAAACCTCTATCCAGTAGAGTGGAGGCCTCTTATTTCCCCATCTTTGCCTCCTCCTGCCCATAGTTTGGCAGATTCCAGTGTACTATTTGAGCTTCCCCTCTGTTTTCTCTCCAATTCTTACTTCAGTGCTTTGTGATTCCTAAATCACAATTTAAACATGAGCCATTCTTATTCTTTAATCATACTTGTATTATATGACAAACCCACATCATCATCAACCAATCACATGTATCCTCAATAATATCATTGTCTTCTCCTGGTACACAAGTCATTATTGCTACCATGATGCTATAGAAAAGTAATAATAAAATAATGATAGCAATAATGATAATTATTCCTATATAATGGGGAAGGGAAGGGAACAAGCATAGTATTTACTTTTTGCCAAGCGCTGGGCAAAGATTTTTACAAATATTATCTTATTTGATCCCCAAAAAGCTCTGAGAGGTAGACACTATTATTATCACCATTTTACAGTAGAGGAAAGTGAGGCAAAAAGAAGGTAAATATCTTGCTAAGGGTCACATTGCTAGTAAGTGTCTGAGGACACATTTGAACTCAAGTCTTCCTGACTCCACGCCTAGAACCTTGTCCATAGAGGCACTAGTTGCCTACAATAATGACAATTATGGAGATATATAAAGTACCATAAACTTTGCAAACTATGACAGCAGGCACCAGTTTGTACTTGACAAAATTGGTCAGGATGAAGTTTCCAAACGTTTGATTTTCCATCATTACTCACTGTCATCAGTCCTCCGACTAGATCACTAGTGTGAGGATCTTCATCTTTAGTGCCCAGCTGTGGAGAGTATAGTTCTGTGGTTCGTAAAATTTCCAGAACTCTGTCCAAGGCTTCTGCTACAGTTACTGGGCTATTCTCTTGGGCAGCATTGATTATATTAATGACCTAGATGGAGAAGGGAGAGACACAGGGAGGGAGAGGGGAAGAGAAGGGAGGGAAGGGGAGAGGGAGAGGGAGAGATAGAGAGAGATGGAGAAGGAGAGAGGTGGGGAGGGAGGAGAGAGGGAGAGGAGGAAAGAAGAGGAAAAGGGAAGGAAGGCAGGGAGAGAAGGAGAGAATATGAGTTAATTATGTAGATATCTGGATCTCGGTAAAAGTATATGTTTCCTTGAAAATCTTGTACATTGACTCCTGGACCTGAAAAAAATCTTATTTCTGCCTCAATTCATTCCTCAATGTTTAGCAAACCATCACTTGACCATCTTTCCCCTCCCAGCAATTTGAACCCCTTGCTGTCATTGTATAAACCCTATTTTAAATCTGCCCCCTTATATTCATCCCTCTCAAACACTTATCCCCTCCTCCAATGTAATACTCTAGACCTACCCATCTATTCTAATGGGTCCCTGGAATACCAGCTCCATAGTTAACAAACTTACTTTCATCTTAAATCTTTTTCCTTTTTCACTCCTTTCATCTTCCGTCACTCACTGAAATCTGGTTCCATCCTCATGACTATCTTGATAGCCATCTTTGTGTGTATATATATATATATATGTATGTATATACATACACACACATATGTATATGTATATATATACACACACATGGACACACATACACAGAGAGACGAACAATTATTTGCTTAAAGACCAAGAATAGCCATAACTTTTTACCTTTGTGATTGGAGCTTCAATGGTCATAGAATGGATCCTTGCCATAGATGGATAACGACGATTCTGCAAACTTGGTGCTGCCAAGACACGATATCTGCAGTTATTTCTGGGCCTTGTTAGTGTTGGTCACCTCTTATAACAACAGTGCTCTTAAGGACACACTCTCAAAAGGGCAGAAGAACTAAATTCTGGTGGCAGAAGATAGCTGAAAGCTTCAGACAGAAATAGCTTCTGATGAGGTCCCTCAAGGGAAGAGCCCAACATTGCCTTCAATGGGACCACCATACTGTTCTTCAAAAAAAGATCAGATTCACTCATCACTTATTCCAGAATGGTTGGAAATCCTGTCATCATTTGCACAAGTCTAGCCAGGGAACTCTAGATTTGTGCAGAATGGATGACAGCGGTAGGAGGACATTTGGCATAATAGAATTACTAACAGGGCCATTTTTCAGACAATACCCATTCTTTTAGCCTACTGTGCCATGCTAAAGTTCCAGTATGCAAAAGCCATAAACCTATTCCAATTTCAGCCTACAAAGTGTTTCTAAAAGGTGGATCTCATTTCCAGTGTCATTTCAAAGGTGCTCCTACTCAAAAACGAAGACCAGTCCAGGATGGAGAACTAGACTGTCCATCAGGAAACCTGAGCCTATTCTCAGTTTCTTTAGTATTGGACTTGCTATGTGAACTTGGGCAAGTTAGTTAATATTTCTGGACATCTCATCGTGGCTTGATTGATCAACAACTATTCATTAATTATCTACTGCGTGCCAGACACTGGGGATACAAAGACAAAAATGAGACCATCCCTGACCAGAGGGGCACAGATTATGCGATCTCAATTATATCACCATAGGTGCCTCTCTCTGTCTGTCTCTGTCTCTTTGCCTCTATTTGTCTCTCTGTCTCTACCTCTACTTCTGTCTCTGTCTGTCTTTCTGTCTGTCTCTCTCATACACATATACCCATATACCCAAAGGTAAAGGAGCTTACCCTTCAAACTCAGAGGGTCTAAATGCAAACTCATCACGTCTTCCCTAGAACGACTTCCTACTCCTATTTTCCTAAATCTGTCACACTGCTATAGTTAAGCTAGGCCAGTATTAAAGTCTCATGACTTCTGACTCGAGTCTTTCCATCTAACCTTATGGATAATTGTTTCATATACTAGTAGTGAGAACCTGGTTAAGTCATAACCTTACTTAAATTAGAAGTTCTTATTGGAAGTTAAACGTGGTTTGATCTAAAGGTGAAATACATTCTTTAAATGTCCATCTCCTCTCTGTTTCAAGTACTCCAGTGTTTGTTAGCTTAGTGGAGGTGTCCAATAAAAAAGCAACTATTAGTCCTCAAACACAGGGAAACATTTGTTACTTGTCAGATGTTTGATTTCACAATATGACATGCTTGCAAAATCTATAAACAGTTATATAGAAAGAGAGAAGGATGTTGAGAAAAGAGAAAGCAGGTGGAAATAGAAAAAAAGTTGGCTTTTTAAAAATATGCCTAAATGAATTAAGATAAACAAACAATATTATAAAGAAGAAATTATACTGAGTGTGGCTCTCATAAGCTTACTCCTTTAAATCTAAGTTTTTGCAACAAAAGACCCAAACCCAAAATGCATATAGGAGTTCATATGACGTAAGCATTAGTTAAATTGCCTTTAGATGGGTTTTAATGAGATTTAATTCTCAGAAGACTAGTTATTCCAGTCCCCACAAAGAGTGGTCTATGACCTTAGGATTTGTCGTAGGGATTTGCCTAGTAGTCGCAGGTTAAGCTCAAGATCACACAGTTATTAAGTGTCAGAAGGAGAATTTGAATGTAGGTTTCTCCTGACTCCAAGACCAGAATTCTATCCTCATTGCCTATCCATCTAGAAGAGAAATACTGTGAAACCTCATAAATTATTATTTTTGAAACCCTCAAAACACATGTGAGCTTCCTACTTCCTTCGGATTATTTTAGCTCTGTTCTATATGTTGGCCAGTTTTCTATTCTGCATTTAAAAAACAAAGACATGAATTAGGAAGTTTTCTTACCATCACTACTTCGAGATGTTATTGATTTAACATCAATAGATTCTTTCCTCCTGTTCTTATATCTAAATGAATGAGACTCTGTAAAATAATCAGATTAGGAGAATGATTAGTTCTCAGTGTTTTCACAGGCAAAATTTTAAATATAGTCCTCTGAACACTTAAAATTTTGTCTCCTTTATGTCTCTAAAATAATTTTAAGAAACAATAAAACGTGTACTCTTAAAACGGTAACAAAAACACAAGATTAAAACAGTAACAAAAACACTCAGTATTGTTATTTATATAATGATACTATTGTTTCTTTTTAATTTTTAATATTTAATCTTTTTAATATTGTTTCTATTAATACTGTTGAAGAAATATTTAGTATGATTAAGACATTATTCTTTGAATGTAAAAATTCCATTGTACAGGAATATTTATGATTTAGAAATGCTGTTCATAAGCTAAGAGCCAGTGCAACTCCTTTCACATGTGGATGTTTGATTCTCAGTGCCAATGTCCTCTCCATCAGTCTGACTGCCACCTGTCCATACCATTTCCTATATTATTCTTTTCCATGTCATTCCATAATCTTTCATAGGGGGATCCACCCAGCATGTTAGAGATCTTTTATTTTAAGAAAAAAAAACTATATTTTAAGGAGTTGGTGCAGCCTGTTAAGTCATTACACTTTTCCACTTTCCACTTACATTTTACCTCCTCTTCTGTTTACATGTGATCTCAATTATGTCACCATAAATACTGTTCTGCCACTTATTTATATATACCACGTTTCTTTATATTTCCCTTTGGGTCAAGTGCAACTTTAATTGTTTAGACATTGTGGTGTCCCATGATTCACCACAGGATAGCATTACCAGAAGAAAAATAGTGTTAGAAATGGGTTTTTGGGGGACTCAAATTTCTGAGATAATAGAAAGAAATATATTCATTTCCCCAAATCAACCTATCCTTCTCTTTTCCTTTTGTTTAATTCATAGCCCAACTTATTATCTATCAGTAGCACCTGCCAAAAATATATTTTAATACTTTCAAAAATCTATTCTCATTGGTAGAGGCATTCCCTTCAATGGGGAATCTTTTTTTCATCCTGTATGTCTCTTTTAAGTGTCCTTTCTTTTAAATGTTCTCCCATAAAGCCTTCATATAGAATTCATTCAATGCACTGAAGGCTTTTCCTCTAATTTTCTTAAAAATAAAACCCTCACCTTCTGTCCTAGTATCAATTCTAAGACAGAAGAGCAACAAGAGCTAGGCAATCAGGGTTAAGTGACTTCCCCAGGGTCACACAACTAGGAAATGTTTGAGGCTAGACTTGAACCCAGGTCCTCTCAACTCTAGGCCTGGCTCTCTATCCACTGTGCTACCTCATTGCCCCCTTTCTCTAGGTCATTTAACACTTTGAGGTTACCAAAGAAAAATTCCTATTTTCCACTTGTTAGTTATCACAGTCATTGGCCCATTTTCTTTTCTGCTCATACCCTTCCTGGGGTGTCTCATGTTATTGCTTGCCTGCAATTATCACTGGTAAAGTACTATTTATTATTACATTTATACCCACCATACATGCTACCATTGCCCACTCAGTCAGCTGCAGTTTTGATTCTTCAAAGGCTATGGGAGTCCATGTTTTGAGGTCAGATATTCACCAAAAAGATATTGGAATTAAAATCTGGATTTGTGCTGTAGGGAGAAAATTGAGTAGCAAAAATGCTACCCAGCTTCCCAAATGCAATCTTCCTCTTATTCATTTATTGATCCAACTGATTGCTCAGATTGGTGTCCATCTAAGAGAATATATTGTGTATTACATGTGGACAAAAGACATTTTTTTCATACACTTTGTTTTCTCTTCCTTGATTGTTAGACCAAAATCTTTTGAGTAATTATGGATCTCATTAAGTAGCCTCTAGTGCTCTAAACCTCATTGTAATCACCACAAAGTCTTTTACCAAAAGTGGCAAATGGTGGACTTTACCATCTATACGAAATGCACTTGAGTTCTGTTCTAGACATCCTCCATGAGAGTGGTGAACATTTTTGGTAAGTTTTGACTCTGTTTTATGTATTTCATGATACTGAAAATCAAAAAGTCATCGAAGCTATTTCTGCTGTTCCATCTGTCAATGAATCTTGTAATAGGATATCCGTAAAGATTGCATTTTGCTCTATAAATCAATACCTTACGTGGATCAACAAACTTTAAACAGAACAGTATCTTGTATTTTTTGTCCTTTTCACATAGTTATGTGGTTTGTTATATTTTAAAGCATTATTTGTTATAGCCCATCTGTTCTAATTTCATATGGTGATTAAGGAAATCCATGATATCCAAATAGATTTCACAGAGATGAAAAGTGGTCACTGGTAGTTATTTAAATTTTTTTATTGCCTTTTTGGGGAGTAGTCATAAAATCTCTGATTTTGTCCAATTAGTTTATACTGTATCTTCTTTCAGATACCTTGAGAATTTTTTCCCTTCCCTTCCCTTCCCTGTTCACTAGAAACTGATTATAGTTCTAGACACTAGAAAGTCTGATTATTGTTCATTCCCACTAGATTACCTGCTATAGGATAGAGAGGTATAAAATTTATTACAATGGTCTCACCTGACTGAGACTTGTCTCCTGAATCCCGGTGAATCTTGTGTATCTAAATTTGTTGAAAATAAAACAAAGTATTAAAAAGAAAATAAAGAGACATTGCAAGCACTGCTTTTACTTAATTCTTTTAAAAAATTCCATTATTCCCAAATCTCTTCAAAGAAGGCTTTCTGAGAATGTATGCTGACTCAAATATGAAAAGAAGCAAGAGGCAACCAATAGAGAGAATTATAAATCCTATGTCACCTTTAGACACTCACTGAACCATAGCAAAGGAAGAATCCCAAGAAGTCATTTAATTCAATGCCCCTCTGCTTCTGGTCAGAACATCTCAATTACTGGCAACCCAGCATAGTTTTGATTTTTTTTAACCCTTACTTTCTGTCTCAGAATCTGTACTAAGTATTGGTTCCAAGGCAGAAGAGTGGCAAGGGCTAGACTCTTCTTACCCAGGGCCACACAGCTGGGAAGTACCAGAGGCCAGATTTGGACCTAGGACATTTTGTCTCTAGATCTGGCTCTCAATATACTGAGATACTTAGTTGTCCCAAATCTAGCTTAGTTTTAAAAATCTCTAGACATATAGTGATTCAGCCTTTGTTGCCATAAATATACTTAAGTGTTTTGAGAAGACGATATATTATTGTTGCATTCCTTCGGCTCTTATTAATCAATATATTGTTTAAAAAACCTGAAATATAATATCGATATGAGCATAGATGCAGAGCATTTCTTAAAAACCTCCCTAAAGTTCATTAGTTTCAATGATATAGGCAGTCAGAAAACCCTTGATAAAAGACACATTTCCTCCATAGAGAGGGAGATTATTGGTCCATAATCTTTTGCTAGATGTAGTTGCTTTATAGTTGTTAAAATTAACCTATTATCTTTGCTACAGGAGTGGTTCCTCAGTTTCTTTGCTGCTATGGGAGCTAGTTATTAGGAAATGATTGTGTACTCTTTTTTAAAAAAACAATTTTTTAAGCATTCAGAGAGAGCAGTTCAGTGGATGAAAAGCCAGGTCTGGGGAGATGGAAGGTCCTGGGTTCAAATAAGCCTCAGTCACTTCCTGGCTGTGGGAATCTGGACAAATAACTTAATCCCAAATGCTTAGTCCTTACCACTCATTGGCCTTGGAATGGATACTTAGTATTGGTTCTAAGACAGAAGATAAGGGAATTTTTTGAGAATATGGAAATCAGCTTATGAATTTCTTTTTTTTTTTTTTAAAGAATTCAATCCAAGGGATCACTTAGAAAGATTGGGGGGGGGATAAGTTGTTTTCAGCATAACTTTTGTACCCTGCCAACTTCAAAACCATAAGAAATGCAATTAATTTATAATTAGGACTGAAGCAAGAACAGAAGGTATCTACATCTCTATACATGATAACAACATCACCTTCAGAAATAATTGCAGAAGATCCAATTGCCTGAAGTTCCCACTCACTTTCACTACTCACTACTCTTATGTGCTGAATGATGTAGAGCCAAACAACTTAACTTCCAGCTTTGGTGCTCCCTACAATCTCTTCATGTAGAGAATCTGACAATGATTAATAGAAAACATCATTCAAAAGAACAATGGCCACTCAACAGAAATAGGGTAAAACTGTGGCATGCAGGGGTATGTGGGATGGGCTACAACTACAAATTTAGTTCTGTCCCATTAGAGTTTGTACAAGGACCCAGCTGTATCCCCATACCCCCAGAATGGAAATAGCTCATCCCACATAGCCTCAGGGGTCTGAGCAGAAGAAAATGTATGCAGAATTATCAGTGAGAAGAGGAGGTGTGAAAAAGTAAGGAAGAAAGTCTGATCCGAACCACTGGGGATAGAAGAAAAATGCTAACAGGCAAAAATGGCCAACAGAGAAAGGCTGGGTAAATAAGCCCAAATCCTAAGCAGAAAAACTCACGGTGAGGACACACACACACACACACACACACACACACACACACACACACACACTCACACATACACAAATGACAAAAAGTTACTACTGAAAAAAGATAGCAATACAAGAAATCTTTTGTATATCTCAAAGACGACTGAATAAGAGTAAGATACTTTGGAATAGCGTAAAAGAAAAAGAAAAAACTTAAGTATATATTAAAATGAAAATTATATTGGAAATCAGAGCTGTCAATGAAAGAATAAATAAAACAACAAAATAGGCAATTTAGAATATATGATGGAGATTCTTTTAAAATAAGAGAGGAACTGAAAAAGATAATAAGAGATTTATTACTCAAAAATGTAAAAGTAGAAGAAAATTGAGTAAAATATATATAAAATGCAATTTTAAAAATATACAAAGGATAGATATGGGCATGCACATTATTCATCCCTTCTATTGGGGAGCCTGAGGTTGGTGGATCACTTGAAGCTCAGGAGTTCTGAGCTAAAAGAGGGCCAAAGCTGACCAGGTGCCTGAACTAAGTTTAGTATCAGTATGATGAGCCCCAGGAATGGGGATCACCAAGCTGCCTAATAAGGGGAGAATCAGTCCAAGTCAGAAATGAAGCAGGTCAAAGCTCTCGTGTTAGTCAGCAGGGGGACCCAGTGACCTCTACACTTCTAGACTAGGTGAGATTGGGAGATTCAATCTCAAAAACAAATAACCAATAAACAAAACATGAATTTTATGTAATTCAAAGTGACTGACTTTGAAGACAGGATGGTCAGAGATAAATTAAATATTATGCATCATTATTAAAAAGTCCAAAATCTATTTTAAAGGAAAAAAACACCAAGAAAACTGCCCAGAATTCTGAAAAACAGATGGGAAAGTTAAGATGGGTAGAATTAGATAGTTCAACATCTGAGAGAAGTCACAAGTTTAGAGCACCAAGGCATATATCAGTTACATCTCAGAATAGCTATAAAGGAAAGTAAAATTTCAATAGCCCTTTAAGACTAGGCATCTATGAGAAATCCCAGAAAAGAGTAGAATATCATATTCTAAAAAGAATATCTTAATCATATTCTGAATATAACCCAAAACAAAAATAGCCTAAAAAACAGACTATTCACCAATGGAAAAATGTGGACATTTAATAAAAAGGAGGAATTTATATCATTCCTCCAAAAGAAAACAGTGAATGCAGTAATTAACTTACAAATAGTCCATACAAGAAAACCATACCAGTATTTCTGGGATTTAGCTAAAGCAATCATTGGATGATATTTCTGAAAATATGCACTACTGATTAGAAAGAGAAGATTAATATATAAGCCATATATTAATATATTCATATTACATGCAATTAGCACAGAAGAAGACATCTTTAAAATTAGGGAATAGGTAATTTAAAATCAAAAGACAACAGAAATGAACAACAAAACTACCAGCTTATTTAAGATTAACAAATTTACAAAAACTTTGACTAACTTGATTTTTAAAAAGAGAAGAGAAAAATCAAATTACTAAATAAAAAATTAACAAAGTTTATTTTTGATGAATAGAGAGCAAATAAAAAGAATTATTAGAAATCTATAGCCTTATGTCAACAAAATGGAGAATTGAAAGGTAATTGATGATTATCTACAAAATTATAAAATAACAAAAGCAAACAAAAAATAGAGATCTTAAGCCACTAAATTTTAGAAAGAAACATTAAACAGGCCATAAGTGAACTACCAAAAGTAGGGAGACCCTTGTTCCAGGTAAATTGCAGGCTCGTTGTTTTTGTTGGGTCATTTCAGTAATGTTTGACTCTTTATTACTCCATTTGGGGTAGAGTTGTTTGTCATTTCCTTCGATAGCTCATTTTACAGATTAGGAAATAGATGAGGCAAACAGGGTTAAGAGACTTGCCTAGACTATAAAAGAATGCCTGCCCTTTGATCCAGCCATACCATTGTTGGGTTTGTACCCCAAAGAGATCATAGATAAATAGACTTGTACAAAAATATTTATAGCCACGTTTTTTGTGGTGGCAAAGAACTGGAAAATGAGGTATGCCCTTCAATTGGGAAATGGCTGAACAAAATGTGGTATATGCTGGTGATGGAATACTATTGTGCTAAAAGGAATAATAAACTGGAGGAATTCCATGTGAACTGGAAAGACCTCCAGGAATTGATGCAGAGCGAAAGGAGCAGAGCCAGAAGAACATTGTACATAGAGACCAATACACTGTGGTAAAATAGAATGTAATGAACTTCTGTACTAGCAGCAATGCAATGACCCAGGACAATTCTGAGGGATTTATGGAAAAGATGCTACCCACATTCAGAGGAAGAACTACAGGAGTGGAAACACAGAAGAAAAACTGCTTGAACGCATGGGTTGAGGCAGACATGATGGGGGATGTAGACTTGAAACTACCACACCAATGCAACTATCAACAATTTGGAAATAAGTCTTGATCAATGACACAGGTTAAAACCAGTGGAGATACGCATCAGCCATTGAGGGGGGACCTCAGGGGGTGAAGGGGAAAGTAAGAGCATGAATTATGTAACCATGTTAACTTTTTTAAAAAATAAATATAAAAAAAGAGGAAAGAACCATGCCTATAAAAAAAAAAAAAGAGAGAGAGACTTGGCTAGAATCACATAGCTAATACATGACTTGGGCTGGGTTTGAATTGGGGTCTTCAAACTGTGCCACTTTGCTGCCACAAATTTTAGGTAAATTCTATCAAATGTTTAAAGTGTACTAAATTTTTATGCCTCAAAAATTACTCTCAATGCCTGAGGAAAAAAGCTCTTTTTATGGAAACAAATATGATCCTAAAACATAACAAAGGAAAGATAAAGCAGAGATAGAGAACTATAGACTAATATCACTAATAAATATTGATGCAGATTTAAAAAATAAAATCCTGCCAAAATGACTACAATATATGTGTATGTAAATGATTCGTTATGATCAACATTTCTAGACTTTATTATATTGTTATTTTATTATATTACATTATGAAGCAGGAGTCATCAAAATAATTTCATATTGTTATAAGTAAAGTTAAGTGTGTTTGCAGAGGGCAGAGGCATGGGAAATCAGAGTAAGTAATTCTAGAATTCTAGTGCTAGTTTCTCTCTCCCTCTCTCTGGTGTTTACCTAGAGGGGAACTGGCTACGTGCTTTTGCTGGCTGTGTTATATCTGCACTTCTCCATCCTACCTGCTTCCCTGTTACTTGATTGAAACATCTACTGAGCTTCTTGTGTGATCCTGTATAGCTGAGCCATCGTTCTCTGAGAATTTGGGTCCTTTTGGATCCAAAACCCTCTTCTTGGGCCCTGTCCTGCCTAGCTGCCTAACTACCTCCATTACCACCAAAAAGGGGGTTGTTTTGGGTTAGTGTAGGATATTTATATTAGGGACTGGATCCCTAGATAGATAAGTGAGCCCAGTGTAGCTAAATCCACAAAGACTCCTGGTGACACAACATTTAGATCTTGTGGGGTTTAGATAGAAACCTTTAGCTTAAATGGTCCAATTACCTTCTTGCTTTTCCCTTGTTAAAAATAAACACAACTTTTATGCAACATCTTAGTGGGTGTGTGTGTCATCTCAATGTCTGGCTCTGCCAGCACTGGGCTTAGTGGGCTTCCCAAAACCAGGTTACTCTTCTGACTACTGGCCTAAATAACATCCAATCCCATCCCCAAAACCCTCACTTTTATTTCAATATGCTAGTTAAAAAAATATAACATTGTGCCAGTGGAATAGACTAGATAATTATGTAATAGCTGATAAGCCCAATACTATAAACTTATGTTCCTATTTGATAATAACTAATGGGAAAATCCAATTTGACAAGAAATAGTAGTTTAACTATTATTAACAAGAAAAATATATTAACAAGAAATAGTAGGTTAAACCCAGCAAATTACAATAAGTTCCAAATAGATGCATGACCTAAATATAAAATCACATCACAAAGAATATTAAAGGAGAAAGGTACCTTTCACAACTGTGGCTAAGGGGAGATTTAAAAATTATTGATATATTTTTCTCCTTTATAACATACATTTCTCAATGCATCCCTCTATTTTCTTCTCCCAAAGGGCCATTCCTCATTTTCCTGTTTAGTTGTTTCAGTCATATCCAACTCTTCTTGACCCCATTTGGGATTTTCTTGGCAAAGGTACTAGAGAGGTTTGCTATTTCCTTCTCTAGTTCATTTTCTGACAAGCCAAAAGGACTAAGTGACTTGCCCAGGGGTCAGATAGTGAGTAAATGTCTGAGGCTAGATTTGAACTCAGGAAGATGAGTTTCCTGACTCCATCCTGGCACTCTATTGACTGTCCCACTTACCTGCCCATCCCTCACCACAAAGAATAAAAAAAAAACCCAAACTGTTTATTAAAATTAACTAATATAAAAACCCTACATCCTATAGTTTTCCACATGAATATGCTATAGTGGGGGCTATTCAACAATAAGAGGGACAGAGATGCTCATAAAAGACAAAACAGACAATTCTGATTTCTTTAAATTTGACTTGGCCAAGGTCATAAAGATAGTAAGTTTGAGTTCAGACTATCCCACACACCAGAGGGCCAATGGAGACATAGGAGGTGGGAAGGTGCACATACAGAAATGCCTATGATGTCAAAACAAATGACATTAACAATCACTGGAAATCAGTGCATGTCCCATCAATTTTTAAAACTACTTTCTTATTCATTATCAACTCCTTTAGGGATCACAAACTTTGATGATCACTTAAGCTAATGACTAGTGGGGTGATTACCTTAATACTAGAAATCACTGATACAGTTGTACTGGCTACATGGATCTTACTCTTTTTGCCATTTTTTTTGTTCATGACAGATTAAAACTAGAATTATTAGGGATACCCATATGGCCGAGTGAATAGAGTATTGGCCTGGAGTCTTGGAGACCCAAGTTTCCCAGCCCCTCTGCCCACACAACTATTCTCTATGTATGCCAATATGTATGTTTCCTTGCTTTGTTGCTGCTAAAATTCATCTGTTAACAAATGTCTCTACTAAACAAGCATTTGTACCATAGCCGCAAGTCAACTACTTTAAATGTAAAAATAAAGTTAGTTAAAGATAGGACAAAAAGCATAGATTTTAAGCCTGGAAGGGACCCTACCAGCTAACAGCCTGGAGAGTGACTTGCCCAAAGTCATACCAGAAATAAACAGCAGAATGGAGATTTGAACTGAGGATCCCTGACTCAAGATCCAATGTTCTCTCTATCACCTCACATTGGGTTCTGTTTTGTTTTTTAAACCCTTACCTCTTGTCTTTTTACTTTTTTGTCCTTCATTTAAAAAATTTTTTTTTACTATCATGCAAAACCTACTTCCACACTAGTCACACTCATACAAAAACAAAACCCCCCAAACTGATGTAAAGATAATATGTTTTGATCTGCATCCATCTGACTTCAACAACTTTCTCTGGAGGATAGCACCTCCTGTCTTAATATCAGTTCTAAGACAGAAGAGTGATAAGGGTTAGTCAATCAGGGTTTAGTGACTTGCTCAGAGTCACACAGCTAGGAAATATCTGAAGCCAGATTTGAACCCGGGTTCTCCCAACTCCAGGTCTGGCATTCTCTCCATTGTGCTACCCAGCTGCCCCCGAACTGAGTTTTAAACCTTGAAGTTGCCAAAAATATGAAGCCAAATTCATATTAACTATAAGAACCAGAAAGTTCACCGTCAGATCTATATGCAAAAGGAAATTTCAGCCCTACTTAAGTTTATACACAGAAGAGTAAACATTTGTTTCTGCCTTCTGAGAAACATAACAGTGAAGTGTTGAAGGGGAGACGTTTGTTGTATTCTTCAGCTTAGATTCTTCTACATAATTATAGAAATCATTAAGAGCTATTATATGACAAACACTCATCTGTAATATCGTCCTATAATGTGACTAAAGGCTGTGACTCATCCATTCCACTTTTTATTTCTTCTGTGACCAACTGTTTTATGGGTTTTCTTAGGGATAAAGACCATTTGTGACAAAAACTCTAAGTTGGGTATGAATCTAAGATATTGCCATAAGTAAACACAAATCTTTCCTTGCAAATTGTTTTCTCTTTCTACTTTAGGCCAGAAGCAATCCTTAATCACTCAGCTTTTCTCTTTGAAAACAATAAATAAAACCACTCCAGCACTGCAACACCCATTAAACCCTTTTTCTTTGGTGCTGTTCTTCCTCTGCCCCATCGAGATTTAATTCAATTGTGGGACTCCTGGAGATTTTTAAGTAGGCTTTGGGCTCTGACTTTACTGTTCTGCCACTGGTCTTCCTTGTTCCTCCAACAGGATACTCCCTCCCCCTATACCTCGTACTTAAAACACTGGCTGTGCCTCCCATCTTTAGAACCCTCTCCCTCTTTATCTCTGCCCCTTGGGGTCCCTAACTACTTTCAGGTTCTAGCTAAAATCCCACCTTTTATGAGAAGTCTTTTGTAATCCCACCTAATGCTAGTTCCTTCTCTCTGTTGATTATCTCCAATTTATCTCTTGTAGATTGTCAAATTTCTTTGCATGTTGTCTCCCCCTTTAGATGGTGAGCTCCTTGAGAGTAGATTCTTTTTTGCCTTTTTTTTTATTCCTAGTACTTATAGTTAGCCTTGTATGTAGAAAGTGTTTAACAAATGCTCATTGGCTGACTAACCAATGAACCAATGAGGGGATGGGCTCACTGTTAACATTTCTCTCACATAGTCTGAAGAACTCTAGGCACCGATGTTGGCAGGGCAAGTGTGTGAGTTGGGCTGGGTTGGGAGAAAAGGAGGAGGAGATACCCAGTGGTACCCATTCAGCAGTGTTGAACAAACTTCGTTTCTGGAAATTAATTGCTCTTTGGCACAAGAATGAATACCATGAGAAAGATGTCCCTTTATGATTCCTGCCTTTTTGTGGACTCTTGTTCCTTTCTTACTAAGAGGAACATCTGCCTTGAGAGTCCTTTCACACAGTGCCTGGCACATTGATTTTGGGAACAATGGTTTTGTAGACTCTCAGGAAGCTTTCCAGACCTCATTTTCTATGTCTACTGGTAACCGATTAGGTCAGATAGTCTAGGGGAAAGCAACCTATCGGCAGTAGGCTAAAAAGTTGCTGATTTCTTGTTCTTTTGGCACAGGGCAAGGAGGGCAGATGACTGGAGATTCACAGTAGGCAACTGGCAAACATAGGGCTTCCTTGATCGAAAATACCTTCCTACACCATGCCATTTCAAGACAAATTTTTTTAAGTGCTTTTTTTTTTTTAAACCCTTGTACTTCGGTGTATTGTCTCATAGGTGGAAGATTGGTAAGGGTGGGCAATGGGGGTCAAGTGACTTGCCCAGGGTCACACAGCTGGGAAGTGGCTGAGGCCGGGTTTGAACCTAGGACCTCCTGTCTCTAGGCCTGACTCTCACTCCACTGAGCTACCCAGCTGCCCCCTCAAGACAAATTTGGATTAAACAACTCGTCTTATAAAATTCAAATGCTCCTTGAGAAGACTAATTCTTCATATGGACAAATTCATGTCCAGAAATAATTTCTTTGATTCAATTATTTTCATCTCAACCCAGAGTTCAGATTATCAATGAAATGATGAAATGATAGTTTTGCTAGAAGTGGGGAAGGAGAACAAGATAATCTAGATTTTTGTTACTCTTGGGTACATTATAATGAGAAGGCTGGAAGGCTAGGAGGCATGGTGATCCTCTGAAGGTGAAAGAAAAGTCAAGGGAAAGGAAAAAAGTGTATAAAGGGAGAGCAGTGGGCACTAAAAAATAAATGGTCTTCATTGCTGTTCTATCTCTGGCCCTTGTACTCGATTCCACACGTCACCGATTATGTTCAGATTTTCCTTTGCATATGTTGTTCCTCACACCTGGAATGTATTCTATCCTCACTTCCACCTCTTAGAATTTCAAAGCTCAGCCCAAGTGTCATTTCCTACTTTAGCTTTTCCTGATTCATTTCCCTCTTCCCTGATCCTCATGTTTTTATAATTATTTGTTATTAACTTTGTATTTATCAAAGATTGTTCAGTCATTTTTCATTTGTGTCTGACAATTGGGGTTTTCTTGGCAAATATAATAGGGTGGTTTGCCACTTTCTTCTCCAATTAATTTTACAGATTAGGAAACTGAGGCAAATAGGATTAAGTGACCTGTCTACAGACACATGGTTAGTAAGTGAGTGTCTGAGGCCAGATCTGACCTGAGTCTTCCTGACTGTAGGCCAGGAGCTCCATCCATAGCCCTGCCTAGCCGCTCTATTTGTTATATAGTAGGTGCTAAATATCTGTGGATGTATTCATTAATACGTTATTGTAGTTATATGTGTGCATGTTTCCCTGATCAAATTCTTGAAGGCAGGTGCTTTTGTTTGTTTGTTTGCTTGTATCCAATCACATGGTGAACAGGCTCTAGGTCTTCTGAATTCCAAGGCAGTGTTTCTCCCACTGTACCACATTGCTTTCTCTTGGGAACCTGGCACATGGGAAACTCCAGCCAACTTTTAGCTAGAGAATGCTGATGATTCCATTGTGTCCTTATGTGTGTGTATGTGCCAGAGGATGACTGAGTACAGTGATATTTTATAAACCATCAGCTGACTCAGCACAGATTTTAATTTATGAAGATTCTCTCCCCTATAGCCTAATGTCTAGCATCTGTTTTATTTGTGACCTGGAGCAAATTTAGTTGATAAGCAGTACACTTGTGTTTACCTCACTAGTTTTTCATAATCTAGCCTGAATACATTTCTTTGTGATCGACAAACAGAAACTGGAGGCTAAATAGTTTCAAAAAGAAAATTCCCTCTATTTCAAGTTTCTCAGTCTTGAGGAACTGCCAATAACCGATGGCAATTCTGCTCAGCACTTTTAAGTGAACTCCCATATGCATGCTGGATTCTGGCAGGAGCATAAGAGAATTGCCAAGATCCAACATTTTTCTACTCTCATTATACTAGCACTCAAGAGAGAGTCATTAAACTATTTAATGACACCACTGCTTCATTTGTACTGCCATTAGCATAAGATCCAAGTTATCACCAGGACTAATGCTTTATAAATCAAGTCCCTAGAGATCTAAACAAGAGAAGACACAGCACGAAGAAGAAATGAGTGATAATGGAAGGGCAGAGGGCTAAAACAGCTCCATTTCAATGTGTCCTATGCTTCTGAAAATGCTGTTCATTCAAAATCTCATTTTATTTCACATGAACAACCATCCTAGATGGAAAGACAGTGCCAGGCTGGCATTATGCTTTTGGTGTCAAAATGTCCCATCATTGCTCTGCCAACCACACTGTTCCCAGTTTGTCTTCGCTTTGGAATAGGACGCCATGTTTCGAGTGTGGTCAATAAGAAATGCATGTCAAGAGATAAGCATCAAATGAAAGAAAAAATGTTCACTTCCTGGGCAGCTTTATTTGGTAAACATTTCTTCTCTTTGGTCCTGTAAGACTAAAGAACTTAATGTTTATAAAACTCACCAGAGAGCCCCAAAGGATAAAGACTAAACCCTTAAGTGAAGAGTACACTTGACTAGAGTAGAATGGAATCCAAGTGAACTTATGATTTTACCATTCATTTAAGACTTCCCCAAGTCACTCTGGACCCAGTTTTTGAAGGAGAAAATGGATACACAAAGAGGCTTACAGAACTTCCTTTCCTACCCTTATCTCTCTGGGACTCTCAATTACTAGGATTTCCCTATCAGTTAAATAATCAATAAGCATTTGATATGTGCTAGATACTTGGGATACCAAGATAAAATAAAAGACCCTTCCCTCTAAGAGGTTACCTTCTAGGGAGGGTGGATGGGGGAACCAGGTCTTATTTCTTTTCACAGGAAAGGAAAAAAAGGAAAAAGAGCACAGATCTACTTGATATATTGTAGGCTAGCTGTCATAAAAGCAAGCCACACAAAGTAATATAATTTAAAATTCAGCCACTTCTCAATTGCCTTCCTCACTCACCATCCCTCTATAAAACCTGACAAGTTTTTTTCCTTTAGGGTTTGTCTGAAGGCACAAATGTTGAATGAAAGGAGAGATTTCCAATAAGCATAATATAAAATTGCATTCTTCATCTCTAGGACATGCTTGAAATAATAACCTCAGTTAAAGCAATAATATTCTAATATGTATCCCAGTGAATTTATGAAAGTGAAATTTCTAATATTAAAGATTCATGGATACTTTGGTTTCTATGGAGCACACTGAAGAAAAAGTACCGTGATGACAGTTTAGCAAATTGAATAAATTCTAAGAAGTTCCATTTCTGAGTCACAAAGTTTGCCTTCATGCTTGTGATTACTAGCAAGAGAGGAAGCTTTCGAGGGGAAAGGTAATGAATTCAGTTTTGTACATGTTAAATTTAAGATTGGATAGTCAACTCAAAATGTCCAACAATAGGTGGTAAATAAAAGGATTTCTGATCAAATTCCGATTTCTCATAATCTCTTGCTAGTTATTTTCAAATGAAAAGCTCCACAATGACCCTCACTCAGTGTATGGGAAGGATTCATGTCAAGGCTCCTTCCAACTCCTGATCTATAATCCCATGCAGCTCAGAAAACAATAATTTGTACAAATCTCTAGATACCAGCTCTACCTTCTATCTTCCAATGAAGTCTTTTATCCATTCCATGGCCATCTTCTTCTTCAACTCTTCTGCTACATGGTTTGCTGTCATCAGAATGGATTTCCCCCTATAATCGCTCTTTAAGTCAACAGTGTTGTCTTCTCTAATTGACAATCTGACAATTTCCCTTATTATACATCCCAGTTCTTCAACATCCCCCAACATTCTATGGTTATTCTCCAGATTTTGCATCAGCTTGGCACAGATCAATGACATCATTTGGTGCACCTTGACTGGCCTGTATGCACACCTACTCTACCGTGGTTAAGGGTGTATCTAGATTAAAGGAAGTCTGGCTGGAAATGGCTGCACAGACTCATTCCTCTCCCTCTCCTCTTGAATTGGTCACATTCTCCTTCTCCTAAATCTAAGTAAATTAGAAGTAAATATGTCTCTCAAAATTTTTTATTTTTTCACTCTGCTAACTAGGTAATGCGTTGTGCGGTAGAAAGCCATTGTGAGACCTGACTTTGAATCCTACCTCTGACACTTTATCTGTGACCTCAGATTTCTCAGCTGTAAAATGGACATAAGAATACTTGCATTCCTTACTATAAGAAAAATGCTTTAAAAGCTTTGAGGTATTTTAGAAATGTGACTTATTAGTAGCCAGCCCTTGTTTCAATTAACCAACACATTCCCCATTCCAAGTATTCTCACAGGTCATACCTTTTCACTAGTAATTAATCAACAAACACCTTCTATGAAGGCACTGTGCCAGGATCAGGGGTTACAAATATAACCAATGAAACAATTCCTGCTCAAAATGAATTCTTCCAATTTGCTAAACAATCTTCCCTAAGCCCTTAGATCAGGGGTTGGCAACGTATGGCTCTTTCTGCAGGAGTGATAAAGTCAATTTTTTTTTTCAGGCGCCGTTACAGGAGCGCACACTGTGAGCACTGTACAGCTCTCACGAAATTACATTTTAAAAAAAATGTGGTGTTTATGGCTCTCACGGCCAAAAAGGTTGCCGACCCCTGCCTTAGATGATTAAATACAAATAAAGTAATGATACTCTAACATACTCTCACATTACCATAACATTGCCTTTTCTGAATATTTAGGTCATTCGTTTTTGCCTCTTTGATACCCATAATGCAAGCTATATTTGGTTTTATATCAAGCTTTTAAAAATATACAATGGATATTTATTCAGTTGTGTGATTGTCCTTTCAACCAATCAACCATCAAGTGTTGGACACCTATTATGTTCTCTGTCTTCTAAGATCAGCTCCTAAACTCAGGGGGCTTACAGTTAGGGGAAATCCCATTTATGCTCATGAAACCAACAAACAGAAAAAAACATGTAATTAAATGTTAAAATGGGTGGTACAGGTTTTAATGCTATCTGTGATTTTGATCCTACCAGAAACTATGTAGTCTGTTTGGAGTAATGATGATTTGCATCATCTATCACTCAACAATTCTTAATTAAGTACCTATGAATAGGCAGGCATGTTAGGCACAACTGGCCAGAGAAACTACAAATTATGAAATGGGGGAAATTCTTAGTTTAGAAGAAAATTGCATAGAGAACTAAGTGGTCCCGGGTTCAAATCTTCCCTCAGTTACTTCCTAGCCATGGGACCCTGGGAAAGTCACTTTACCCCAATTGCCTCACCCTTATTGCTCTTTCGCCTTGGAACTGATACTTAGTACTGATTTTTTTTTAAAGAAAATTATAGATGAATCTAGTAGGAAGGAGCCTTATGGATGATTTACACATGAGAAAATGGATGCTCACTCTTTGTCACATGGTTTATGAGGATGATATTCAGGATTAAAACCCTGCTTCCCTAATTCCAAGGCCAGTGCTTTTTGCCCTATATATATCTGCTGCCTTTTTTTGGTGGCACTCAGTGTTGCTACATTTTCCACTCCTGTAGGGATGACCAGAGGAGGCTGCTATCCTTGGCAAGGAATGGGAAATGGGAATAATTCTCTTAATTTAGTCTAGAAATGCTCCATTAGAACTAGAGCCACAGGAGAGGCATTAAAGAACTCAACTCTGCCCTGAAAAAAGGCATCAGAATCAAGGACGCAAGCAGTATAAGTTAAGAAAAACCCGAATATCCCATGTGGTTTGGCCAGATTTCTCCTTGCAGACACATGCAAAAAATACCATCTGAACGTTTGCAATCACAGTGATGCTATAATGTTATAATAAGAGTTTTTCCTTTCAAGTGAGTAGGATTCTGTAATGTGATAGGCAGGTCATACTAAGACATTAGAGGGAGATTTAATTTACTGGGGTGGCTTGGGTTACTGTAGTGAGAAAGGAGCAGATGGCAGCAACTGCAGTCGTGAGACACATTCTCATTTTAAACAAAGAGTTGAATTTTTATTACCTTTCATCTGGATCTTCAGCTTTAAAGACCTGTATACTATTATGCTGGAAATGCACCAGAAAAACACGTTTTAAATTGCTCGACTGAAAACACGGAAGCTTCAAAGGGATTTTATGACGAAAACAATTTTGGGGGAACTTCTACTTTCTTCCCCAGGTGACCCTCTTGCTTGGAAAAGGTGGCCGACTGATAGTCAGGAGAAGCTGGAGACATCTCTCAGAACAATCACGAGTAGAGGGAAAGCAAAATCTTGTTATATTGGCACTACCCTGTCACATGGTATAGCTGGAGAGAGGAGGAGAAGGGTCACAAGAAGCTAGTTGTGTTGGTCATGGGCTTGAGGGGGAAAGTGGGGATGTATAGCCATGGGTGGAGATTGCGAGTGAAGTTCACCTTACTACTCGGAGCTTGTCCTTGTCAGAAAACTGTTGTCAACATTTGCTCAGTCCTGTCTGATTCTTTGTGCCCCAAGGACACTAGCACACCAGGCTTTTTTATCCTCGAATATCTCCCAAAGTCTGTCCAAGCTCATGTTTATTGCTTCCACGATCCATCTCATCCTCTGCTGTTCCCTTCTCCTTCTACCTTCCATCTTTCCCAACATCAGGGTCTTTTCCAATGCCTCCTGTCCTCTCATTATGTTACCAAAGTATTTAAGGTTCAGTTTTAGTATTTGACCTAGTGAATGGTGTGAATTAATTTATGAATTGGCTGATTTGATCCCCTCAGTGGCAGTACTATGACTTTCCTATGGCTAACACTCAACCCATTCAGATGAGAGAGAAACCGTGTGAGAATGGAGAGAGTGCTAAAGGAAGACCTAGATTCAGATCCTTCTTCTAATACATTTGCTAGCTGTACGAGCCTAGGTAACTGACTTCATTTCTTTTAGCCTCAGTTTTCTCATGTGCAAGATGGGAATAATCAAAGTAATTACTTCACTGGGGGGTCGTATCATAGAATACGTAAAGTTCCAAATTGATTTTAGCTATAATAATGATTATTAATACCATGTAAGACTCACCACTGTTCTCTTCACCCTATACTGTGGTGCATTACAAAGAATAGTGACTCTGGGTCAGAGGACCTCAGTCTAAATCCTCGCACTCACTACCTGGGGGACTTTGGATGAGTCACTTAACTTCTCTTGACCTCAATTTCCTAATCTACAAAATTGGGAGGTTGGAACATATGGCCTCTAGGGTGACTGACCATAAGCTCTATATCTGTGACACCTAGAGATCAAACTTCTGATTTGGACAGACTCTTTAGTGGTTCTTCTTCACCTCTAGAGACAATGCTTGAATGACACACTTGGCCACTGCTGTGGTTGTTCAATCACATCCAACCCTTTCTGACCATGGATCAGTACATGCCAGTACCATCTGTGGGGTTTTCTTGAAAAAGATACTGAGTAGTTTGCCATTTCTTTCTCCAGAGCATTTTATCAATGAAGAAACTGAGGCAAACACAGGTAGATGACTTGCCTGAGGTCACACAGCTAGTAAATGTCTGAGGCTGGATTTGAATGCTCCCTCTACTGTGCAACTAACCTAGGCTGTTTCTACATACTCTCTAAGTGGGCTCCAAAGGGAAGACTAAAGCTGGGAGAGAAGAGAGGTCACACACAGCTACCCTGGACAATAGCTGGGGAAGATGCTGCTGAGCAGAAGTTGGCCTTATGGAACTAGCCACCCTGTTGGGCTTCTGATGTCTGGGGTAGAGATCATGCTGCCCACCAAGGAGGAAGAGAGGAGGATCGACTAGAGTGGGAGTCAGATCCTAACTGAGCTTCCGAGATCTAAGGTCAGCCAGAGTTAGGCCAGCTACAGCAAGTCTCTCTAGTTCTACACAGGAATTATTTCTATTTTTCCCCCCATTTTCTGTCCATTAATAAAAACAAAACAAAATAAAACAAAACTGTTCTTTATTGTACGTTTGTGAGCCTGAGTGCTTACAAGAAGTTGCAGAGAAACTAGAATGTGGGATCCTTTGAATTCTGAGACAAATTTTTGATGTTGGGGTTAGAGGCAGCTAGATAGCACATTAGATAGAGTGCCAGGCCTGGAGACAGGATGACCTGACTTAAAGTCTAGTCTCAGACATTTACTAGCTGTGTGACCCTGGGCAAGTCACTTAACCCTGTTTGCCTTAGTTTTCTCATCTATAAAATGAACTGGAGAAGTTTTGGCCTCAAGATACTAGCTATGATTGAGACTGTTGTTTTCACATAAAATCCTCATTTCTCTTCTATTGCATATATCAAAATCTCTTGAATTGAGGAATTTATAAAATTGAAAATTAAAATAAAATTAAAAATCATAAAAAAGACACTAGCTAAGTAACCCTGGGCAAGTCATTTTACCATGTTTGTCTCAGTTTCTTCACCTACAAAATGGGCTGAAGAAACAAATGGCAAACCTCTTGGAAAATCAGATGTGACTGAAAAAAAGGACTATTATTCAACAGTAACAACTCTGGGAAGCAGCAGAGCCATATGACTATTATTTCCGAATGATTCTGAAGAGTCAACAATGCCTATGCCAGCTCAGATCTGGGATTCTAAGCCACATGTTCTAATATTAAGACATTTTCATTCATTCAATTCCGTTTACCAATAATTTATTCATTATAGATTCAAAAGCTGCTTTCAAGAAGTTTACAAGTCAATTATGAAGTTAATAATTATAGAATGTCCATCCAAGACACCTCCCCATCCCTGCACACACACATACAAAACACATGCAGAGACACGACCTAGAAAACAAAGCCAGGCAAAGAAACATTGTAGTGTAATAGAATTAGAGGCTGAGAATCCAGACTCATTGGCACTGACTTGACAACAATAAGGGAAAAAATTGCTTTTATAAACCTCAGTTTTATAAGAAGATTTGTTGTTGTTGATCATTGATTTCAGTTTTGTCTCACTCTTTGTGGCTCCATTTGGGGTTTTCTTTGCAAAGAAAATGGAGTGGTTTTTCCATTTCCTTCTCCAGTTCATTTTACAAATGAGGAAACTGAGGCAAACAGGGCTTGCTAAATGACTTGCCCAGACACACAGTTAATAAATGTTTGAAACCAGATTAGAACTCAAAAAGATGAATCTTTCTGAATCCAAATCTGGCTCTCTATCCATGGCACCCACCTAGCTATTCCTATGCCTTATGCAGGAGCTAATAAATAGAGGGTGAAGATGCTGTGAATATTGGGAATGGGAAAGTGGGGTCCATGTAAAGAGACACCCTAGGCCCCAAATGGCATCACATTTGGATGCCTCTGTGTGTGTGTGTGTGTGTGTGTGTGTGTGTGTGTGTGTGTGTGTGTGTGGTTATCCATACCCACCTTCATTTTATATATAGAGGAGTGGGACTCTTCTATAAAATGAAAGGGCTGGATTAGACAGTCTCTGAGGTACTTCCAGGCTTTGGGTCTATATCATATGATTAGCAGAGAAAAGTAGACAAAGGCATTCTTTGGACAAAGATGTAAGGAGGAGCTGAATATATTAAAAGAGCTCTGGTCCAAAGAGACGGAGAGAGAAGGAAAAATGGTTAATGCTTAGAAGCAGCAAAAGATAAGACTGAGTAGGATCAAGGGGCCAAAGAAATGGGGAGCTCCTGTGTTTAGATTAGGGAGTCATTGTTACTTTTTAAATAGGAATGATAGGATAAATGTAGTGTTTTAGAGGGGGCAGCTATAAAACTCAGTGGATAGAGAGCTAGGCCTGGAGATGAGAGGTCCTGGGTTCAAATTTGATGTCAGGCACTTCCTAGCTATGTGATCCTGGGCAAGTCACTTAACCCCCATTGCTTAGTCCCACTGTTCTCCTGCCTGAGAACCAATACACAGTATTGATTCCAAAATAGAAGGTAAGGAGAAGGAAGGAAGGAAGGAAGGAAGGAAGGAAGGAAGGAAGGAAGGAAGGAAGGAAGGAAGGAAGGAAGGGAGAAGAGAGAGAAAGAGAGAAATGGAGAGAGAAAGAGAGGAAGAGAAAGAGAAAGAAAGAGAGAGAGAGAAAGAAAGAAAGGGAGAAAGAGAGAGAAATGGAGAAAGAAAGAGAGAGAGAAAGAGAGAAAGAGAGAAAGAAAAAGAGAGACAGAAAGGAAGAAAAGTGTTTTGGAGAAACTGATCTGGCACTCTAATACTGGACAGAATGGAGAACTTCAGGACAGCAATTTGGGTAAGGCAGATGGTCCTTCCGGATGGAGAAACTAGCGGTATCTGAACTATGGAATAAGAAAACCCACGTTTCTCTCAAAATGATGCTAACAGAAACCGGAATGCTAAAGGTCAGGTTTTTCCCCTGGGAATTGAATATCTTTCAAGCCTGAAGAACAGTGCTTTCAGTGGGAAATATTTAATTTTTTTTCCTTAGCCACAAAAAGTCCACACATTGCTGATCTCCAAAAACCTTTAGGTTAAAACCAACATTCAACACTGATAGCTGAGCCAGATCCTGAGTGAAAACAACACGTGGGCTTCTTTGTGCTCAAGAAATTGCACGTGCTGTTGACTCACTCTCACCCTCAGCACGTGATTTTGTGCTGTTTGGATCTTTGGGAAAATGTAAAATGAAAACCCCCCAATTTTAAAACCCCTTCTGGCTCTCAATTCACTGCTGCCTCTTCCCATGTGGAGGTCGGCCCTTCCCTTCCAGTGTGAAAGGAAATGAGTTTGTTATCTTTGGATTTGAGACTGGTCTGGCCACAAGAGGGGGTAGCTCTCCTGTCAAAAGAGGAATGCTGGACTTGTGCTCCTGGGGCTTGGGACATGGGATCATTGACTCGGGAAGCTCTTTTCCTGCTTTTCCTAAATGATGAGAAATGCAGACTGAAACGCTGGAAACCACATCTCAAAGCTGGTTTACTCTTTTTTTTTCTTCTTTTAAAGCCTTATCTTCCATCTTAGAATCAAGATTGAGTATCAGTTCCAAGGCAGAAGAGTGGTAAGAGCTAGGTAATGGGAGTTAAGTGACTTGCCTAGGGTCACACAGCTAAGAAATGTCTGAGGTCAAATTTGAACCCAAGACCTCCTATCTCTAGGTCTGGCTACCTACTTGCCTCCTGGTTTACTCTTAGTAACTGTGAGAAGGAGAATTAGCCCTGGACAAAATGTAGCAAAGTAAAGTCTACAGAAACACATTTATCTTGAGTTTTCTTTTTGATACACAAATGGCAACTTCCAGGATTTATTCTGTCCTTCCTACCTTTCCTCCCCAGCAATGAGTCAGTATTCTCTTTGTTGCCACTATTTTAGGAAATAGTTTCTCAACTTCTTTTCTACTAGAGAAGGCTAGATAACTCAGGTGATAAGGGGCTGTATTTAAGAGTCAGAAAGACCAGAGTTCAAATCCTTCCTCCAACATTTAGTAGCTGTATGCCCTGAACAAGTCACTTAACCTCTCTCAGAATCATTTCCTCATCTGAAAAATGGGGATAAAGATAGCATCTACCTCTCAGGGTTGTTGAGAGGATCCATTGAGAGAACACATAAAGAGCTTTGCAAACAAATAGATGCTAGCTATTATTTAGCCCTTAGAAAAATATCTCATTTGTAGTAAATTCTTTTTCAAAAATCTGTACCTTCTATCTTAGAAATGAAGCTAAATATCAATTCCAAGGCGGAAGAATGGTAAGGCCTAGGCAACTGGGATTAAGTGACTTGCCCAGGGTCATATAGCTAGACAGGACCTGAGGCCAGATTTGAACCCATGTCCTCCCAACTCTAGGCCTGGTTCTCTGCCCATCAAGCCACCTATCTGTCCCCTCATAGCAAACTCTTTTTTTTTTAATTTTTAAAATTTAATTAAAATTTTAAATCAATAACCCTTACCCCTTCCATCTTAGATTTCAATACTGGGTATTGACTCCAAGGCAGAAATGTGGTAAGGGCTAGGCAATGGGGGGTTTAGTGACTTGCCCAGGGTCACACAGCTGGGAAGTGTCTGAGGCCAGATTTGAACCCAGGACCTTCCATCTCTGGGCCTGGCTCTCAATCCACTGAGCCACCCAGCTGCCCCCTCATAGTCAACTCTTAATAAATGCCTTTTGGCTGACTAGCTAAGGTTGTGTTTTTTTTTTACAGACCTGGATAATTATATTTTAAGATAATTAGTTTCCTTTGTAATCCCCTGCATTTTGTTTTATGAATTAAAAAATTTTCTGGGAAGGGTCCATAGGCTTCACTAGACTGCCAAATGGATTCATGGTACAAAAAAGGTGAAGAAACTCTGCTCTATCATCTTACCTTCTTCCAATAAAAGGTTAGGGATTAAGCAGTGCATTAAAAAAATTCTAATCTAACCTGCTGTCATTTTAGTATGCTAGATTTAGAGCTAAAAGAAGCCTTAGATGTCACTTAGTTCAGCTCCCTCACTTCACAGATGAGGAAACTGAGGCCTATCAAGGCCCATCAAGGCTACTTGCCCAACAGGTAGCATATGACAAAAGGGGAACTGAACCCAGATCTTTTGACTCCAGAGCTACTATTTTATATATATGTATATATGGATTTAAGAGTCAGAAAGACCAGAGTTCAAATCAAATATATATACATATATATAATTACTATATTTATTTATTTTTATTTTTTATTTATTATCATATACATATTATTATATATGTATATATTATGTGCATAATATATACATATATGAACTATATATGCTTATATATAGCTACTATATATATGAAGAGAATTTTATTATCCTATTATTCTATATTCTCTGTATTTTTATATTCTTCTAACTGCAGCACTCTGCCTTATCCAGAGTGTATGATATTGCACTGAGCCCTAGCGGAAGGCCCTCTGCTGGGCCCTGAGCAGTCATAGATGACCTGAGTCCCCTGCATTGACTCTGAGGACTCTTGCCAAGCTGAGGCTGCCAAATAAGAGTAAGGATGGGAATGCTGGAACCCAAATCAGTTTTGATTAAAAACACTGTAGCAGATGTTACAATTCTAATAGGATTCAAAAATTCTCCTCTAGAAAAACAACCTTAGACCCCCCATAACCTGTCCTTATTCCACACATTCCCCCTTATGATAAACCTGAGGCATTCAGTACTTTCCAAATGATGAAAAACGTCCAATGAGACCTAGTTCTCCTAGCTTACAACATGTGGACACAACATCACATCTGCTGTGCAAATGACTATATTGCTATTTTACGGTTTAAATCAGGAGGTTTTATTTAAAGGGAGAGGTCAAGGGGCATATATGCAGACCACCCAGTATAGAACGTTCTCTCTCATTATTTTCTTTTGTTCAGTTGTTTCAGTTAAGTTCACTTTTTTATGACCTCATTTGGGATTTTCTTGGTAAAGATCCTGGAGTGGTTTGCCATTTTCTTCTCCAGCTCATTTTAAGGAAGAAGAAACTGAGGCAAATAAGTTTAATGTTGTCTTGCCCAGGGTCACAGAGCTAGTAAGTGTCTGAGGGTGGGTTTGAATCTGGGAATATGAGTCTTTCTGACTCCAGGCCAGACACTCTATCCACTATGCCACCTGGCCATCCCCTCATTAATCATTTTGGGTTAAGCAATTCATTTACTCATTTCATTTCTTTGGACCTCGGGTTCTTCATCTGTAAAAGGAGGGGACTGGGGAAAATAGTTAAACTAAGGTCACTTCTAGCTGTATATCAGATGAGTCAATGAAGACTGATTCACCCACATTTGAAGCCTAAAATAGATCAGATGAGGTTGGTGGGATTACAGGAATGGACTCTATGAATGCTATTATTTATCAGCCATCTTCTTCTGAGTGATCTACCATCTTCAAAGAGCTCAACAATCTGTTAAGATGAGGCAAAAGGCATTACTTCACAAGCAATCTTCCTTTCAAAGTTTAGGACCAATATTCAAAATTGGCTGGCCACCAACCTGGCCCTAACTATACTCTGCTGGCTGGCCTTGCATACCATTTCCTTGCTACTTTAGTTCCTCAGGTCCCTAATGTACTCAAATGAAAAAAAAAAAACCCATCAGCATTATTGGAAGATAACCTTTCTTATTATTTCTTTGGGGTACAAATCCAGCAGTAGTATGGCTGGATCAAAGGACAGGCATTCCTTTAAAGCCCTTTGAGCATAGTTCCAAATTGCCCTCCAGAATGGTTGGATCAATTCACAAGGCCACCAGCAGTGTATTAGTGTGGAAAACTAAACATTTAGGAGATCGCTCTTTGGGGAAGGACTGTGATTCAGTGAGAGGTACATTAAATCTGGAATCAAAGAAATGGGTTTAAATTTCAGTCCAACTCTTTAATAACTCTGTGACCATGGGTAATGGATATATCTTCTCTTGCCTTCAGGTTCTCCATATTTAAAATGAGGAGGTGATGATTTTAATGTCCCTGAAATTCTCCCTTGTCACTTCTAAGTCCAGGATCCTTTGGGCTTCCATAATTCTGGGAAAGAGTACTTAGTGATTAAATTTTTCTAAAAGAAACACTCAGTTATATGTAGATTGCTGGGGATACTTAAATAAAACAATTAAACAGAACTTGCCCCTTGCCCTTATTTGCCACTCCCACCCACTATGGACAATCAAACATATAAAAGAAAGGGAGGGGCAGATAGTCAGCACAGTAGATAGTGTGCCAGAGTCAGAAGGACCTGGGTTCAAATCAGACCTCAGATAGTTCCTACCTGTGTGACCCTGGGAAAGTCATTTAACTCCACTTGTTCAGTGTTACTGTTCTTCTACCTTAGAAAGGATACGTAGCATCCATTCTAAGGCAGAAGGTAAAGGTTTTGTTTTTAAAAAGTACCAGTAGGGATAGGCAATAGCACTTAAAATTATAATGTTTTTCTCCCCACTGTCAAAAAACTTTCATTGAAATTGTGCCAAAATGTCTTCATTGTTTATGTGGAATGATATGCTCTCATGCACCTGGAGCTGGGCAAGTGGAAGATGTCATCTTTATGCCCCAAGTGTGGCTGGAAAGGAGTCTCCTAGTTTCAGGCTTCTTTTAAGTCAATGCTACCTTTACATGTTTCCTCTAATAAACTTGTAATAATCACGACATCAAAGATACCCACATTGGTTTCAGAGAACCATCAGAGTTGGAAGGCATCTCTAAGAGCTATACCTGAACAGAAATCCTATCCTGACTTCAACATACCTGACAAGTCATCCACCCTTTGCTTTTAAATATCCAGTGAGGCCATTCCCCAATTGAAGGGCATATCCTCCTTTTCCAGTTTTTTGCCACCACAAAAAGCTGATGTAATACTATTTTCCTCAAAGGAATAATAAACTGGAGGAGTTCCAGGCGAACTGGAAAGACCTCCAGGAATTGATGCAGAGTGAAAGGAGCAGAGCCAGAAGAACATTGTACACAGAAACTGATATACTATGGTAAAATCGATTGTAATGGACTTCTGTACCAGCAGCACTGCAATGACACAGGACAATTCTGAGGAACTTATGGTAAAGAACGCTACCCATACTCAGAGGAAGAACTGCAGGAGAAGAAACATAGAAGAAAAACAACTGCTTGAACACATGAGTTGAGGCAGACATGATTGTGGATGTGGACTCGAAACTACCACGCCAATGCAACTAACAACAATTTGGAAATAGGTATTGATCAATGACACATGTTAAAACCATTGGAAATGTGCATCGGCCATGGGTGGGGGGAGTCATGTAACCATGTTAAAAATGAATATTAATAAATGCTTTAAAAATAAATAAATAAATAAATATCCAGTGAAGGGGAAACAGCTACCTCCTGAAGCAGTCCTTTCCACTTTTGCATAGCTTTGCTTAAGCCACTCCAAAAGATCTAAAAGAACTTTGGAGGTCCTTATGTCTCCCAAGGATCTGTACCGTTAAAACCCTTTTCTTTAAAGAAATTTGCCATTTCCCCCCCACTATTTTCTTAAGTAGTCACCTGAAAGTGCCTCCAAATTAATATTCCGCTTACTCTTTTCTATTGGATTATATTTCTTTCCTCTTTTAAAACTGTATTTACCCCAACATTCTCCATGAAATCTTCTCTATTATCTTGTCCCAAATATTCCTCCTTCCCATCTCTCTGATTACAAAGCATTTTGTGTTAAGCTCTAGGATGCTGGTTAAACTCATGACTGGTTATGTGTATGTTGATATGTTTCTGTCATTAGTTCACACTTGAGAGTTCTCCAATATTTCCCACTAGAATAGAATTTCCTTGGCAAGAATTAATCTTCAATTTCCTTTTTTCATTCCTAGCCTGTCACTATGCAAACAAGCACTTCATCTTTTCTCAGGATGATGCAGAATTCTCCCAGCCCTGAGATCTGATTAGTTTCCCAAAGCAAGTTGACCAGATTCCCATGAATTCAATTCAGTATCCACTGACCCTCTTTAAAATGGTGAAGAGAATCTTTGTTTTCCTCCTACCCTCATTCCCCTCTCCCCTTCCTTGACCCCTTTTGTCACACTCCCAAGCTGGTTTCCCTTTATTCTATTCACATGGTTGTTGCCTGGCTTTTAGCTAAAGTGTATGCAGAAAAGGTCAAATTTCTCCTACAAGGTGTCTCCATTTTAACAGGAAACTCCTGATAACTGTAAGGCCTTTAAGATCCAAAGGAATGGCTGCAAATGGAGTTTGTTATTTTGACTCATCACAAATCAAGTCATGGTGGGAATTGTCTCCTCCCCCTACTTGTAAGACTGATCCTGTTAGAGGTATCTAGGGTTAGCTTTTAGGGAGTGGGGATGTCCAACCAACTCTGCTAGAGGAGCTCGATACCATGTCTATTGTATCTTCCAAGAAAGTAAGCAGTGGGGAAGGTTGCCCAAATCTTGCTTAGGATCACCTGCTGCAGAGAGAACTAGTCTCTACCCAAGGGTTCTTAACTCTTCTTCCATCCCCATGAAACTGGATGAGAAAAAATTACATCTTTATTTTCAGTGACCTCTGAAATGAAATTTAGCATTTCTTTTGGTTATGAATATAGTCAAAAACATTAAGAAGGAGAATATAGGTTTCACCAGACCATTGAAAGAATTTGTGACCAAAGGGAAAAAAAGGTTAAGAACTCTTGTCCTACACTACTTGCACAGGGAATACTCAATACATGTATTTTTTTTTGAAGACAGAAGAGGGGCAAGGGTTAGGCAATGGTGGTTAAGTGACTTACCCAGGGACACACAGCTAGGAAGTATCAGAGGTCAAATTTGAACCCAGGTCCTCCAAACTCTAGGTCTCATACTCTATCTGCTGTGCTACCCAACTGCCCAATACTCAGCAAATGTTGTTGACTGACCAACATATAGGGAAACCATATAAGAGAAATGTGAACAAGGCAAAATCTTAAGAGGCTCAGTTCATCTTTCAACTCTTAGATGCTAAACCCCTGTGCCTGATGAGTTGCTACAGAATGGAGATAAGGAAATATTTTTCCTATCACCATGCCCTAGCCACTCTCAAAGCCAGACTCGGAAGTTTCAGTTCAGTAATTCAATAAAGTGGGTTGAAAGTAGAAACTAGGGTTTTGCCTTCTTTCCAGGAACGTGACTGAAATAGGAAGATCTATAGTTATTGAAAATTACCACCTAGTGCTTGTGAAATGGATAAACACTGTCCTAGACAGTTGAAGGCATGGAAACACTTGTGTAATATCTTCAAGGCCCAGTATCCTTTTTACTATGCACAAATGCAAAAATCTCTTTGGGAAAAAATATTGGATCCATCCTCTTTCCGATCTGTTATCACTCATTCTCGGGGACCAGGATCATCACCTCACATATCACAAAATACAATAGGCAGTTATATTTTGGCATGGTATGCATAGGGCCATGTCATCCTTAGGGCATATGAATGGGTGAAGGACTGGCTTGATGTTTCTTCCTTCTTTCTTGTTGGGCAATAACTTGAGTCGATAGTTCCAGCTAGTGCCAAGAGACCTGAGATTGATATCCATATGTCTACCATTCCAAGAGTAGTTTTACTAGACAGAAGGATATTGGGTGTCAACCAGAGATTCATAAGCACCTGCTCAGATTGCTGAACAAAATGACAAATATTGTAAAGTTAGTGCTTAAATCTGAGATAAATTAATTCCTTCTGGAAATTCCCATGCCAGTCATTGCTCTAGAAAAGGTAACTTGGTAAGTAGAGCAATAGCCAGAAAGAAGAGTAAAAAAGTTGAAAGAAAACATCTACAAAAATCAAACAAACTAGAAGCTAGATTGAAAGTGATGCAAAACATATTGGGTTCAATTTACATGAAATAATATAATAAGTGGTTTTAGACAACTAGGATCCTAATTAAATTTGGTATAAAATATTATCCTTACTCTCATTCCTTATATGTCCCCAAGTGATTGAACTAATCCTGCTTATTTGATTTTTTTCCCCTTAAAACCGTTACCTTCCATCTTGGAGTCAATACTGTGTATTGTGCTCCAAGGCAGAAGAGTGGTAAGGGCTAGGCAATGGGGGGTCAAGTGACTTGCCCAGGGTCACACAGCTGGGAAGTGTCTGAGACCAGATTTGAACCTAGGACCTTCTGTCTCTAGGCCTGACTCTCAATCCACTGAGCTACCCAGATGCCCCCTAATCCTGCTTATTTGAAAAAATTTCAAGTTATTTATTAATTAATAGTGAGGTAGTATGGCAGCTAGAGAGCTGACCTTGACATCAGGAGAAACCCCAGAGACTGGACTTGGCAAATGTATTATCGAAAATGCATTGGTTCTAGAGGCTGAGAATTTAGTTCAAATTCCATTTGACATACTTGTTAATGGCCCTCAGTAGGTCAGTGAAACTTTCCCTACCCTCTAAGCAACTCTGTAAGACTCTAAGTTGCAGAGGAGGTCTTGACTTGTATTGGAAGGCAAATTTTCCTCATCTAGAAGTTGCTTATTCCAATTCAACCACATTCCCAGTCCTATGCCCATTCATGTGTAGAGTGTGTGTGTGTGTGTGTGTGTGTGTAGCAGCTAGGTGGTGCAGCAGACAAAACACCAGGAGAGTAAGGAAGACCTCGGTTCAAATATTTCGGACACTTACTAGCTCTGTGACTTTGGACAAGTCCCTTAACCTTGTTTACCTCAGTTTCCTCATCTTTAATATGAGCAGGAAAAGGAAATGGAAAACCACTCCAGTATCTTTGCCAAGAAAATCCCAAATGGGGATAAGGAGAGTCAGACATGATTGAAATGACTGGATAAAAACTATGTGTGTCCACATACACACACATATAAACAACCTCATCTTAGAGGCAATCATGTGGGAGAGTGGATAGGTATGAAGTCAGGAAGACCTGAGTTCCAATATGTTCTCAGATTCTAGCTGTGTGACCTTGGGCAAGACACTTTACCTCTGCCTCAGTTTCCTCCATTGTAAAAGCGGGAAATAATAGTACCTCTGCCAGGACTTTCATAAGGCTCAAATGAGATAATATTTGTAAAGTGATTAACACAGTACCAGACACATAGTAGGAGCTCAATAAATTCTTGTTTCCTTCCTTGATTAGATCTATCTAGCTAACTTTTTCTTGGTCACAATGGAGAACAAATATGTTTATATTTAGGCTTCTAACATAAAAGCTTCTTCTGACATAGATTCAAATTTCTAATTATAAAAACAACAAAATCATTAACTATCCCAGAGAAAGTAGGACACTCTCCACTGCTTCATTTCCTGCTGTCTTGCTTACCAATGCATCAAGGGCTAAGTCCCAGGTATAATTGTTTAAGAGTCAGAGCTAACCCCAGTTGAACAGTGGTTGGAGTGGGCTATGAGGAGTCACTGGAGTGGGGAATTACATGATGAGACTTACAAGTTATAGAGGAAGATAAATCTACCAGCACTATATAGGGCTAAAGAGAGCATGAGGGGGAAACCCTGAAGCAGTTAATCCATTGTTGCTATATTAGGCAAGAGACAATGAAGGACTAAGTGAATATGGTGAGGTTAGTGGATGGGGAAGGAGGCAATAGATTGTGAGATGTTGTGCAGATGGACTTAGCAGGCCCAAAAGCAGGCAAGAGATGAGGAGGAGGCAAAAATACTCAAAGGTTTTGAGCCTGTGTTATTGGAAGCATATTGGTGTCATTTATGGAAACAGAAAAGTCATGAAGAATTTCGGGATAGGTGACAGAAAAACTAACAAGTCTGATCTTGGAGATGCTAAGTTTGAGGTCTGAGAGGGGCACTTTGTTAAAGCTTTCTTCCAGATAGTGGAGATATGGGACTGAACCTCTGAAGAAAAGTCAGGACTACAGAGATTAAATGAGATACAATTTGTAAAGCACTCTGCACGATGCCTGGAGTACATACAGTAGGTGCTTAATAAATGGTTGTTCTCTTTCCTTATTCCTTTAGATGTGAGAGGCAAGAGATGGAGCTGGGAAGTAAGTGAGATCACTAGGAGACAACATAGGATGAAGATGGATAGGGCCCAAAACAGAGAACCTTAGGGAATGACTCCACGTAGAGAGTGAAGGAAGAAGAGGAGGCTGAGACAAAATGGTCAGAAAGGTTTCAGCAGTATCTAGAGAGTCTAAAGATAAAGTAGCCGGGGGCAGCTGGGTAGCTCAGTGGATTGAGAGTCAGGCCTAGAGACAGGAGGTGCTAGGTTCAAATCTGACCTCAGATACTTTCCAGCTGTGTGACCCTGGGCAAGTCACTTGACCCCCATTGCCCACCCTTACCGCTCTTCTACCTAGGAGCCAATACACAGAAGTTAAGGGTTTAAAAAAACAAAAACAAAAATAAAAATAAAAACGAAATAAAGATAAAGTAGCCAAGGGAGAAGAGGATTTCAAGGAGGAGGGAATGATTAACAGCGATAAATGTTTCACATGGTTCAAGGAGGATGAATACTGAGAAAAAGTCATTAAAGTTGGTTATTAAGTCTAATGCTCAGCTTATGTGCCACCTCTTAGAGGAAGCCTTTTTTGATACTCTTGTTGTTGTTAGTACTCTTTTCTGTTCAAAACATCCATGTATGTACTTATCTGATTACATCTAATAAACTATATATTACACAAGGGCAGAAGTTATTTTTCATTTTGCTTCTTCATCTCCAGTGCCTAGAGAACTATGTTGTCTAGAATAAGAACTTAATAAATGTCTTTTGGATTGGATTGGTTACTGATGACCTCTAAGGAAGAATTTCAAGAGTAGTTTCAAGAATTATCTATAAGTAGTTTTAAATAGAGGAAAACCTGGTTCCAATCCCATGAAGTCACACTCAGTCTCAGCCAACCATCTTGGAAATATGCATGGTAAGTAAGTCATATGGAAAACTAGGAAAGAGCATATAGACAGCTCAGTGTAAATTTATCACTTCTCCTGGAAAAGCACCCCAAGGGGGCCAGGTTGAGCATTTTCACATGTGAAGAGCAGCCCAGACACTTAAGCCTCAAACACATCTTTAATCTACTTGAGACAAAGATGACTGGAAGGGGCTGGCATCAACCTATCTCTTCTTGAAGTCTGACTGTAGCAAATGTGGTTTTGTAAAACCACAGTTCTTTCTTTAAATAGTGAGCTTAAACATGCACTACAGTTAAGAGAGGAGAAATGTTGGCATTTGCAGATGAGTTATGTTTAGTTAATGGCTTTATCTAGAACATCGACAAATATTTGTTGAACTCCTAATATGTGTGAGGTATCGTTAAGTACATAAGTCACCCATTATGCTAATATCCTGATTGCATAATACACATTTCTAAAATGCTAGTAATCATTCTCAAAGATAATCAAGTCCTTGTTTTCAATCCCAGTTTCATTTTTAGAAGTTGCACTTTGGTGGTCACAGTTCACACTCCAGTAAACACTCCACAGACTGGTCACACCTAGAGTTGGCTCCATATGGATTTTAAAACCACGTATGCATAAAGATGGGACTGGTCAGACATTCAGTCTAGTTTTTCAAGCTTTTCAAAGGTTCCTGGGGCAGACATTTAAAAATATGTTTTCAAAATCTATCCATTCACCCAGAAAACATTTACTGAGCACCTAATGTTAGCCCATCACTATAGAGGGTGCTAAAGGCAATAACTGCCCTCAAGAAGCTTATATTCTAGTTGTAGATACATGGAGCTAGTTAGCAATCATAGACAACATAAATGACATTATAATAAAAATGGGAAAAATGTCAAAAGGCAGTATTCATGGAGTGACTGGTATGGAATGATAGCATTCGACTTCCAGGGGAAACCATTTCTGAACCTCCTTGCTGCTAGTTTCACCCACCTCAAACTATTCTGTATTCCTTCTCTTTTTCTCTAAATAACACACATATCTCATGTTCAATATATGTTCAATGTGAAATACCTTATATTCAATCTATATGTGTGTATATCTACATCTATTTTACGTTGTAGAATATAAATTCTTTGAGAATAGAAACTAACTTTTGTCTTTGTATCCCAGGCATTTAAGATAGTACCAGGCACATAGAAGGCACTTGTTCATTTAGTTTGAAAGGGAAGAAATTAGCATATACTGAACTTCTTAGGGAAGGCTCATAGCTTTATAAGTGGAAAGGATCTTAGAGGTCATTGAGTCCAAACCTCTCTCAGAAATTAGGAAACTGAGGCCTCAATAGGTTAAGTGACTTGCTCATGGTTACACAGTCAGTAAATGGCAGAGTTGGTATTTGAACCCAGGCTTCTGACTCTGAATCCTATGCCTTTGGCACTCTACTGCACTGCCTTACGGGGAGAAGGTAGTGCTTGAGCTAGACTTGAAGGATGAGCCTTATTTGGATAGGCGGAGAATTTGTTGTAGTTCAGTTATTTTTAATCATAAGTCTTTGTGACCCCATTGGGAGTTTTCTTGGCAAAGATACTGGAGTGATTTGTTATTTCCTTCTCCGGCTCACATTGCAGATGAGGAAACTGAGGCAAAGAGGGTTAAGTAACTTATCTGTGGTCACACAGCTAATAAGTGTCTGAGGCCAGATCTTTCCTGACTCCAGTCCCAGTGCTCTATCTACTGTACCACCTAGCTGTCTCAGGTGGAGAATAGGGGTAAATAAACCAAGATTTAAAATGTATGCATTAAACATTATGTGATAATGGCCCTCATTGGACTTTGAAATTGATGAATCTTCTCTTTTGCTTTATGGAGCATTTTTTATCAACACAGGTTATCTGAGCTGCACAAACACCCTGATGCTCTTGAGAGGCTGTTCAGGACCATAACCTTCACTTTACAAATGAAGGGAGAAGCCACAATTTCAGATAATTCACTGACAGCACTCTACTGAAGCAGTGGAGAAGTTATGAGTAGAATACAAGAGTTCCACACTCAGGACATTAGCAAGCTAGAGAGTATTCTAGAGAATATTCAAATTGCTGAAGGACCTTGAAATCTTGCCACTAGGAACACCAAATGAGCATGTATATAGCTTTGGAGTAGAGAAAACTTGAGTGAGGGAACCTGATCTTTGCCTTCCAGTATTTGACGGGCTTTTCTGTAAAACAGAGATTCAGATGCTTGGCCTGAGAGCAAAAGTCAAAATGATGGATGGAGTTGCAGAGTCATACTTTAGCTGAATGAAAGGGGGGAAAAATATTCATCAGGACTATCCAAAAATGGAATGTGCTGTTTCCAATAGTTAGTGGTTACCTCCTCATTAGAGAAAATGGGGGTAATAGAGAGGAATGGACTTTTTTTAGTCATAACCTTTGAGATCTCTTCTACCCCAGAGATTCTGTGAGGTCATTAAAAAAATTCATCAGTTTGGAAGGGAGAAAATATCTATATGTACATATGGATACATACAAAATTTTCCCTAGCATGCTCTCTATGGTATTCAGGGTAGCTCAAACAGGGCAGATAAACAAAGATCCAGAATTCCTGTACTTCTACCAAACAAGGCTATTTGAAGTGTGACCCCATTGGTGTGGTTCAGTGTTTACCATACTGTCATAGGGCTTCCCACCAACAGAGTTCCTTGTTCTACTTCAAAGATCAAGTCACATTTAGGAGAAGCATGAGAGGAATTGTGAAAAGGAACAACACAAGATCCTATAACCTCTAAGAGAAGAAAAGAGGGCTAAAGAAATGTAGTTAAAGAAATAAAGATGATGAGGGGGAAAAATTAGAAACAATGGAGGACCAGGATAGACTAGAACAGGACTGCTTAACCTGGGGTCCATGAGCTTTTTATTTTAAATCTTTGGATAACTGGGTTTCATGTATTTTGTTTTAGGCACTTAAAACAATCTGAGAAAATTCCTCAGATGATCAAAGGGACCCATGACTCAAAAGTTAAAAACCCTGGACTAGAGAAAAAAAAATGAGGAAAACTCAATAGTTTGGAGCGAGTGGTTCAGGAGAGCAGCTAAGGCCTAAATAAAGAGAAAAAAGATCACAAAAGGAAAGAGCTGAAAGAGAGAAGGGGAAAACCATGGAATGAATTTTTCCGGGCAGATTACAGAAAATTGCACAGACCGGGAAAATCACCAACCAATGCTGGCGACTGGACAGACAGATATTCCTAATGAAAACAGACAGGAGGCCATAGTCAGGGGTCCTGAAACCTTCACAAGGGGCCAGTGATCAAGAAAGGAGGACCATCTGGAAGTAGTGTCTCATGACTTGTCAGGACATACTTTCAAATTTGCCCCAACAACTTGCATGCTATCCAGCTGGTATGGAAGTATTTCTGGAGATCTGACTGATGAGATTGGGAGGGAATAAAAGTATCACCAAAGGAGCTTTCAATGAAAAAGAACTGGAAATTAATGAGTCCCAAACATGGGGCCTTGCATCTAATCCTTTCATTTTGAAATGGCTCGTAGGGTCATATGTCCTTGAGAAATTACATGAGAGAAAAGAAAATCTAAATAGCCGACAAGTAGTGTCCCTGGCTTAGAAATGAATCCTGTCTCTGGGATAGCAAGTCATACTAGTTTTAAGAAGTTGTTATGATCATAGATTTAGAGCTGGCAGGCACTCTAGAGGCCATCAAGCCTAATTCCCCCTTTACAAAGAAGAAAACTGGGGCACACAGAGTTTGTGACTTGAGCTCAGTCATATAGCTAGTAAGTTTAATACCTGAGATAGGATTGGCACCCAGACCTTTCTGATTACAAATCCAATGCCTTCATATCATTATTAAAATAGTTTTTTCCCCCACAAGAGAAGGATGTATTCTGCACATGCCTGAACCCTCTCTTCATGTGTCACCTAAATAAAAGCAATCCTCAGATGCCTGTAGAAAAGTCATTGCTACAAACTGAGTAATAACTAGCTAAGAGGCTCTGTACCTGATTGGGAAGGGTTTTGAGGGAAAGAAAGAATTTGGAATTCATAAAATGTATGAGATTGGAATAGGTATCTTCTTAGGTTCTTTCACAGTCTGAATCTGTGAATTATGACCTTAGAGTTGTTTGAATTGGGGTTCTTTCATTATCAGTGATTGGGAGCATTCTTTCTTCTAGTTACCAATAGTCTATAGTTCTTTTAAAAGGAAATATTAGTTCACAATCCTTTCTCCACTTGTTCATTGAAGATAAATTTGAACATTAAAAAATATTAAAAAATAAGAATAACTCCATTTTTTCTCTTTCTTGTGTCCACAAGATGAAAGAAACCTACTCTACCAAGCTCTTTCCCAGAGGTCTGCAGTGGTGACTAAAATGCCACAAAAATGTCCTGCTTTAATACTCCATCAAGTGTGATGGTAACTATGCCAGCAGAGCACAAACTCTGATTGGTTTTTAATAATCTAGAAAAGCTCTGAGTTTGGTCCTAATGACAGATTATATTTGCTGTCTGAAGATTAAACTAGTTAAGTATGGAAAGGTCCCCAAATAGATCGATCAGAAAGTAATGAATTGGTCATGGTGACCATAAAACTAGCAAAATAAAAAATGGCCCTTGGTCCTACACAATTCTCTTCTGATAGGAGCAGAATGGTGGGAAAGGGGGTAGAGAGTGCTAACCATCAGACAACTTTTACATCGTCTACAAACATTAATTTAACCAATGAGTTAATATCAATTTAATATCAACTAGTTTTAGAGTTAAAGCAAAAATTAACTTAAAAAACTGGAAGGATAAAGATAAGAATATACTTCATACAACTAAGTAGCTCCAAGTTGACCTGTTATCACTCCATTAATCAGTGAATTGATATAACACAAAAGGCCTGGATGATATCACTATTGTCATTATAATTATATCTCGGACTCAAAACCAAAAAAGAAGTTGCAGGTCAATGGAAGGATGTCTTATAAGAAATCATCAGAAAGGCAAAAAACAGTGTTGGTTCCATCATGCATCCAGGAGCAATAAGAAATAGCATTTTCATGGGGAATCTTGTCATATCTTCTTGAAGGAAACATAATGAACATAAACAAGGACAAACATGGAAATGCCTTCAGTTTATTTAGTAGAGCAGAGGTTCTTACATGTCAGGGGATCCATTAACTTAGAAAAGAAAAAGATTATATTGCTTTTTTCACTAACTTCAAACCCAAATGGGGACTATAAGATTCACCAGAGTACCAAAGAGGTCCATGACACACAAAAAGTTTAAGAACCCCTTTGCTAGAGAATGTTGGAGGGAATAATGAATATATCAATTGCTCAATATCTGCTATGGTCATATTGTGTTTTGATATACTTAGAACCACTTTTTTGGAAGCTCATTAGAAGCCAGAGACCAAAAGCAAGCAGCCAGGATGGAGAAGGGCATGAGATCACGCCATATGAGGAGTGGTTGAAAGAACTGGGGAGAGTTAGCTTGGAGAAGAGAAGATTTAGAAGGGACATAATTATGGTCTTTAAGTATTTGAAGGTTGTCAAGTAGAGGAGCAAGTCAAAAGTGATTCAGAAAATTAGAAGAATAAAGATAAAAATATATTCCATGCAACCACAGTAGTTCCAACTTGACCTATTAAGAAAAGTTGTTCATGTGGATAAGTTCATTGAATACAACTTCTGTCTACTTTAAATTTTACCCAGGACAGTGCCTTGCTCCTGGATCAAAAAAAGGCTCAAATAATTTGATGGTCAGTAAAAGGAGGCTATATACTCTTCCTTTCCCACAGACCCAATATATTCTCCTCTTAGAATGATACATAAGAGTTGTATATCATCTAACAAGACATCTTCTTAAATACTGTTATGAAGTTTTCTATTACTGCCTTTCTAGGTTTTAAATAAACCTTTTTAGTATATAAGAAATTTTCAGGCTGGAATAAAATAAGCATGGTTTCCATACATCTATAATAAGATTTCACTAGTATAAGTTTGCTCCCGTTTTATATTCTTCTTTTTCTTCTCTTAATATTTTGAAGGGAAATATAATTGTGGCATGTAGCCCCCAGTAGTGAGAATAGGCCCCAGAAAACCCAGAAGTAGTCAGACATGTAGCTTTCCTCCACCTCCCAGCATGTGAACTTAATCCAATTCCTTCCCAAATACTAAATGTTCTTCCAAGAAATCACTGGTGCAAGAATTCTATGAGAAACTTAACCAGATGGTTACACATTGACATATTGATTTATTATCCTATAGAAAACTTTAAGTTTTGGTGAGGTAAACTAAGTCATTGTACTAAGACTGTAAATCATTACTAACCATTGTCCATGTAAAAATCTTACCGGAACCCTTAACCTATGCCACTTTCTCTATAAAATACTAGCTGTGATCAATAAACCTTGTCTCTGATTGCTACCAGCTTCATTGGCTATCCTGATGCATGTCATCCTTCTCCCCACGTCTCATTCTCCTCACCCCTTCAGGACCCCTGAATGTTCGTCAGTCACCTGACAATGGTAGAAACCAGAAAACTAAGAGAAAAGAAAACAAGGTTGTTCTCTCATCCTTATTGTGATTACAAAACAGTTAAACTATGAGGTATGTTTTGAGTTAAATGAATTTCCTAAGACTTCTTGTGACTCCAACACAGTTGTCTTGGAAATCTCTTAGAAGCTCTCATGCTACCTTTTGTGATGGGATGGTTGAAGTGATCCTTTCAATGGATTCTGGAATCTATACTATCATCATATTTTTCCTTTAGGCATGTACCAATCTCCCCATTGTATTAAGGTCTAAGGGGGGGAAATCATACTTCTCTTTAACTTGGTCACATTTGGAATTTTTCATAAGGAGTTTTTATTCAGAAACTAGGAGAAACAAACAAAAAGATACCCAGAAGTGTTGAAATGGTTGAATTCACAAAGTAGATTGCTGATCCAAATGTATCTATCATGTAGCTGCTTAACAAAGATTATACGGTATCTAAATTTGTATTTCCTTTTCCCCCCACTATACTTTTTAGACCCACCTGTAGTGAACAAAGATTATTACACATCTAATCTAATTTAGATTTGAGATGGCACCAGTTCCAGGTCTGATGGTAATCTCAATACCTCCTCCAAGTTTTCCCATTCTTATTTCTAGGGATTGTATTTTCTCCTACCCTGTAAGGCATCCTGCATAGGATTTTACAGGGGTTCTTAACTTGGGGTCCATGAACTTGTTTTTAAAAATTATTTTGATAAGCCATATTTCAATATAATTCATTTCCTTTGCAATCCTATGTATTTTACTTTATACATTTTAAGGCATTATTCTAAGAAGGGGTTCATAGGCTTCACCAGATTGCTAACAGGATCCAGGACACACAAAAAATTAAGAACTCCTACTTTTATCTGCCTGCAATTGCTCTTAGCCTATGCAGATCCTGCCTTGGTCTCTGACTCCTTGGATAAAGAAGGTATTTTTCCAATTGGTCTCAAAGATTCCTCTTTCCTTAGATTTCATGTTTCAGGAAAGAGATGGAGAAGGAATGTCCAGAGCAAGGGGAGTTCACCCCTTATTTTTAGAATGAAAACTCATGAGACAATTATATAATGATATATGTAGATCATACTATAACCAGAACTGGGAGAAAGGAGAGTTCTATGAGGGAAAGAATAGCTTGAATAAACTTCATGGAAGATCATATGATTTAGAGCTGAAAAGAGCATTAGAAATCGTCTAGTCCAATTTCCTTAGTTTTATAAAGAAGGCAATTGAGACCCGGAGAGGGGTAAAGGGATTTGCCTCATAGGAAGAATCTCCATTGGGCCTTGAAGGATGGGTAGGATTTTAATATGGGCAGAAGAAAAAGGAAGGTATTTTGGAGAGGCAAATAACAAGAGGAAAGGACATGAGATACCCAGAATTGTAACTAGAGAAGGGAAATTGTAGTCTTATTCCTAGACATCAGAATCTGAAAGTCTCTGATAGTATTTCAAAAGCTAGAAATAACTAACTTCAGCGCCTAGTTAGCAAGAATGATTAGTTAAAATGGGAAGCTGCCAGATGGCATCGGTTTACTTCCCTGCTCCCTTCTTCCTTCTTATTCATCCCTTATGAGCTGGAGGTCACTGTGTGGTCATTTTTAGATCAATCTCCCCTTCCCACCTCGCACAAGCACTCAATGGAATTTGTCTAAAAAGTGGGTTTGAGAGTGATTTTGAGGCTGTTTGCTCTGAGTCTTTTTTTGTTTGTTTGTTTGTTCGGTGAAGCTTATATAAGATACAAAAATTACTAGTTCTGGCTCTGGTAGAACCTGAGCAGTAGTATGAACTTTTGTTTATAAAAAGTTGAGTTCCTCCAGTCATCCTTATATGATTATGCCCTCCTATATATAACTATCATAAAAAAATGAGCAAGGTTGGACTTTAAAATAGGCAATATGATTTGAAGAGTCCAGATTGTCTCCTTTATCTTGCAAATATCTCTTCTCTCAACTGACTCAATGATAATGGATATTCTACAATTAGAAACAATCTTTCCAGCAAAGATTTAGTGCCTTAGTGGAATGCAAACACTTCTGTGAAGAAAGCAACCATCCTAGTAGTGTTGAAAGAGCACTAGATTTGGAATCAGAGGACCCTGGTTCAAGTTTCAGTTCTGTTCTTACTGTGGGACTTTAATTAAGTCACTTAACTGTTTCTGCATCTCTAAAATGAGGTGGTGGTGGTGTTGGGCTAGACCTCCATGCCTATTCTTTGTCATCTCTTCACCATACTGCTTATATTTTTCCCACTGGACTCTGTCCCTTGGCCCCTGCAGGGTTCTGATAGGTGATCTTTTACCACATCTCACCCAGAACCAGACCCCCAGCCACTTCTTGACCATCCCTTCATCAGGCCGAATACACATTAGCCATCATCCTCATCTCTCTCTCACTGCAACCTTGGAGTCTAGCCCTTGGTTTTCCCAGCTCTTTCAGGTGAACTTTTGCCTTATCTTATTCAGAACCTGGTCACCAAGCTCCTTCCCAATTCCATTGCTTTTTTCTACCCAGCCCTTACCCCTGCCATGTGCTATTTTCTTTCATTAAAATTCTTGTAGGTAGGGACTCTCTTGCTTGCTTATATTTGTATCTCCAATAAAGCACTATGTCAGGGATATTTTAAGCACTTAAGAAATGGTCTTTCTAGCAATGTTATCTTTCTAGATACGTATCTATCAATTTATCCATTTCTTTGCATTTTATCTAGATGGCCTCTAAGGTCTCCATCTCAAAAATCTATAGTGCATTATCAATCAACATTTCAATGTAAACGAGTTTGTCGGAGCCTCTACAAAAAGCTAACACAATATTTGTTATATCCTTTTATGAAAGTAAGAGAAGGAAGAAATCAGGGATCCCTGGGGTGATAGAGAAGGGAGCATCTCTGAGAAAGTGAAGACCAAAGACAAACTGCCCACTTCCCTAAAATTCTTGAAACTAGGGAAAGAGGTTTAAGAAGGAGAGGGGATATTTTTAACAGTGGCCTACACTTTGCATTACTTTAAAATATGACCCAGGAAGCAAAAATATGGCCAAATTGGTGAGGCAGGACCACTAGGCACTAGAAAGATTTATCACCAGTATTTCCCCTAGGCAATGTTGCTCTAATTCTGTAGGGACACCTAATCCCAACCTAGTGTCTTTCTACAAGAAGAGAGGAAAACAAAACAAAAAATAACCTAGTAGCTTCTTAAAGAACTAGTGAAAGGCTTTATTATTAGAAAATCTGTGTGCTTCTTTGAGTCTGTTAAGATGATGTCAGTGATTTAAGATATTCATGCTTTCTAGTTCTAGATGCCCTATTTAAAGCCTTGGAAAAGAAGAGGTGGCACTGGGAAAGCATCCAGTCCCCTTTTTCCCCATCTACTCTCAGTCTTGTGTTGGAGGTCTGCCAGCTCCCCCTGGGAGACAGAAAGTTTACAGCCTGTACCCTAGACAGGATGATAGAATGAACTTGGATTATAAATGGGATGTGCCTGAAGAAACTCAGTCTGAGAGTGTATTCTATAGGATAGCTAGGACATTTCTGACATTCAATAAAAGTTTATTAGTATTGTTTACAGTTTCAATAATCTGTCTCCAAAGACAAATTCAAGATTTTCTGTGTTCTTTACTTTGCCTATTTATTTCACCAGCAGATTACAGACATTTCTTTGTACCCCTCCTCTCCTGAATTTAAAAAAAAAAAAGTTTCTTTCACTCACCTTCCTTTGTCAGCTACTTTTGCTTCCATATTTATACCTCCAGCCCTAAAGCAAGCATTCAAATGAAAATTCCTGACCTCATTTGGAATTCCCATTCTCTTTATCTAGGTACATGCCCAATTTCCCTGTGAGAGTACAAGCTTACCCAGGGCAGGAATGGCCTTATTTATAAGAATGTGCTTTTTCTAGCCCAGAGCCTTATACATAAACTTCATAAATGTCTGTTGGGTGAAATATCCACCATATCAAAAATTGTTTGAGATAAACTAGATCTTATAATGAATCCTCCATATCAGAATAAGGTTCTTATTAATTTTACCTTTACAACAATTTCTCCCTCTTTTCTCCTCTGACAATATGGCCACCTGGTGCAAGTCTTCATCCTCTCATTCCTGGACTGTTGCAATAGGTCTCCTTGCCTCAAATCTTTCCATACTCCAATCCATCTTCCATTCAACTGTCAAACTGATCTTCCTAATACACAGATCTGACCATATCATCTCTCTATTCAATAAATTACAGTGAAGGGTCAGGTTGGTGGCTGTGTAAACAGAGAACTAGGCCTGGAAATAGGAGATCCTGGGTTCAAATATGGCCCCAAACATTTCCTAGCTGTGTGATCCTGGGCAAGTCACTTAACCCGGATTACTTAGCCCTTATGGCTCTTCTGCCTTGGAGGTAATTCTTAGTGTTGATTATAAGACAGAGGGAAAGGGTTTGGAAGGAAGGAAGGAAGGAAGGAAGGAAGGAAGGAAGGAAGGAAGGAAGGAAGGAAGGAAGGAAAGAAAAAAGGAGGGAAGTAAGAAAGGAAGGAAGGAGGGAAGAAGGGAAGATATATGTGTGTATGTATACATACACACACACACACACACAATGCATTTGAACTGACTTACTACCAGAGACTACAAATGGAAGGACATGAGTGTTATCTAGTCACTTGAACCAATGTTTAAAATGGTATATAGCCAGTGGCTCCAACAGAGTTTATGCCCCGAATAAGGAGCTTCTCCCTTGGCAAGAATAAATGCATTCTGTAGATTCAGACTGACTTCTATTTTTTTTACTACCCCATTTTTACTTCTTCTGTTCAGCTCAGTTTTCATCTTCCAATCAATCACTCAGTTCATTATTTGTTTTTACCCTTGATTTAAATGGTGTTATCTCAGAGAAGTATGGAGCTAACAACCCTCCCCCTGCCCCCCAAGTTAAATGTCTCTTTTCCTGCTTCCTCAAAGTCAGTTTCTTCGAAGAAGTTTTCTGACATCAAATACATTTTCGTTTCTCTTTTACCCATGCTCTTGTCTTGGACAAAGAAACCAGAAGTGAGTTGATAAACAGAGATAAACAAACAAAAAAAAAGGAATCACTCCAAGTCTAGGCAGAGCTTTCCAACTTCAGAGTTTAACATGCTTCACTTGTTTAGCTCCAAGTCCCATCACGCAGAAATTTCTTTTTCTCCATGTTTGGTAGAAAAGAAGTACACAGCTGGCATTCAATGAAATGTTATGTAAATAAAGATAGTAATCAAAGACCAGACAGAAGAAAAAGACAAAGAGCAATACGATCCAAATTATGGAAGAAAAAGAAGAGAAGATGGAAAGATATAAAAAATGTATGGAGATGTTTTTTCTTCCCTTTACTTTTCCAGGGCTATATAATAACTGGGGAATTTGGGATTGTGGTATTGCTCATTCAATTAGTGAAAACTTCTGTAATTCTGATTTCCAGTCTTCTTTTCTAGAGTATAGGACACCTCTGGTCACCTTAGAGAATTTCCATGTTACCAAGCTGCCAAGCCCCCTACTCAATTTCAAAACAGTTGGCCTTAGTCTTAGTTTGCAATCATTATATTATTTTGAGCTGTCTTTTGCATTTAGGATGCTGTAACATGAGCTTTTTCATTTACAATTTGGAATTTGGATCTCTGATGATGACATCTAGCTTTGCATACCTGGAAGCCATAAGGATAACAGTCTCTGGGTTAGCCTTATATAGAGAAAGACTTCCTCATGGAGAATAACTTCCTCTATCTAAGTGAACAATTATGTAGCTTGCAATCAAATTATACTGACCTTATTATATACCAAAAATTTTCTGTGGAAAAAGACAGTAGGGGACCATTTAAGAAGATGCACAAAATAAAACTCTCTTCTCTGTTTTCTTGTTTAGTCATTTTCTGTGATGTCCAACTCTTTATGACCTCATTTGGAGTTTTCTTAGCAAAGATGCTAGAGTGATTTGCTATTTCCTTCTCCAACTCATTTCAAAAAAATAACCCTTACCTTCCATTTCAGAATCAATACTGTGTATTGTTTCTAAGGCAGAAGAATGGTAAAGGTAGGCAATGGGGGTTAAGTGACTTGCCCAGGGTTACCCGGCTAGGAAGTGTTTAAGACCAGATTTGAATCCAGGACCTCCTGTCTTTGGGCCTGGCTCTCAATCTACTGAGCCACCCAGCTGCTGCCTCTCTTCTCCAATTCATTTTACAGATGAAGAAATTGAGGCAAACAGGTGAAGTGACTTGTCCAGGGTCACAAACCTAGTAAGTGCCTAATGCTAGATTTGAACTCAGGAAGAAGAGTCTTCCTGACTGGCACTCCACCTATTGTGTCACCAAGCTACCCTTCTCTGCTTTGGCTTCCTGACTGGCACTCCACCTATTGTGTCACCAAGCTACCCTTCTCTGCTTTGGCTAGATAGTATAAGCCCTTTAAAGGAAGGAACCCATATCTTATTTGTCTGCATGTTTTCCATGTAGACCATAGAATGCCATGATAAGTGGCATTTTTAGTAAGTGTTTTATTTGGGTTACACAATGGACTTCTTGAACTTTGCCTACATGATTTATTTTCCTATGGCACAAGTCTGACAATATTCTTTTACTTTATCCCCTTAACTCCCTCCTCCCTGTCAATAAACTCTAGTTTTACCTATTACCCCAAAGTTAAAATATGAAGTCCTCTGTCACTTAAAGCCCTTCACTGCTTGGCCTCTTTTCTATACTTTTTTATACTTTACTTTTTTAATAATTTATTTGCTTCCACACTCTGTGTGATTCATGTTTCCTTTATCTCATAATTTCCTCACTGGATCTATCTATCCCAGATAATTATCATTCTATATCTTTCCTCTCTGTTGTGGCTATACTGCTTAAAAAGATCATCTAGGACTTCCGGGTTTAGATGGCGGCAGAGTAAGAAGCAGCTCTTAACCTCTCCTGACTGAAACACACAAAACTCCTCAAGGGGACATAAAAACAAGTCCAGACGAATGGAGGAACCCCACAACAGGGCACAGCGTGGAAGGTACGTGGAATCGAGACATTTCCAGGCTATAAAGGGCTCTCACTAAATCGCGGGCTGAGCAACCGCCCCACCCCCAACCCCTCCACACTCATCTATAGCTCCGAACCCAGCTAAAAAGAAATAGGGCAAGTTTGGGGCACCCATCGAGTCATCAGCAGCTCCGGGACCTGTTCCTGAGAGCAGCTAGACTTAGGACCCCATTAAGTCAAAAAAAGCACGCGAAATCTGAGCGCGCGGGAGCAGGACGCTGGGCGCAGAGCGCAGGCTGAGCAGAGGCCTGGGCGGAGGCAGACACAACCAGGAACTAAAGCCTAAGTGGGGAACCAGTGCAGACGGGTATACGACTGTGGAAGCAGCACCCTGAGACTTGTAAAGAAACCTCCAGCAGAGGATCAAGCAAGAGGGCCCACCAGGGGGCTTGACCTTGGAAAAAACCAGAACTCAGACCTCAGGAGCCAATAGATCGCGAACAGACACTGAGCGCGAGGATAAAGCTGAGAAGCTGCTGGGCTAATGATGGCTACTCAGCATCAGGAAGTTCAGAAGAGAAAGAATAATAATAAGAAGAAGAAGTCTTTAACACTCGACAGCTTTTACACAGAGAAAATCCAGACAACCGAGCAAACAGAGGAGGAGAACAAACAAGCATCCGGACCCTCCTCAAATAAGGAAAACTCCTCACAAGCTATGGAAGAGTTCAAAACTGAGATTCTGAGGAAAATGGAAGAGATCTGGCAAGAAAATAACAGTTTAAAAGGTAGAATCTTGCAATTGGAAAGTGAGGCTCAGAAATCAAATGAACTGATAAGCAAATTGAACACCAGAAATGACAAGATTGAAAAGGAATACCAAAAGATTATAGCCGATAACCAGTCCCTAAAGGCTAGAATCGAGCAATTAGAAGCTAATGATCTCTCAAGACAACAAGAACAAATAAAACAAAGTCAAAAGACTGAAAAAATAGAAGGAAATATGAAATATCTCAATGAGAGAGTGACAGACCAAGAAAACCGGTCTAGAAGAGACAATTTGAGAATAATTGGTCTTCCAGAAAAACCAGAAATTAATAGAAACCTGGACTCCGTACTAAAAGAAATTATTCAGCAAAATTGCCCTGAAGTCCTACAACAAGAGGGCAATATAGACATCGAAAGGATTCATAGAACACCCACCATATTCGACCCAGAGAAGAAATCGGTTAGAAATATTATTGCCAAATTCAAAAGCTTTTAAGCAAAAGAAAAAATCTTACAAGAAGCCAGAAAGAGACAATTCAAATATCAAGGAGCACCAATCAGGATCACACAGGATCTGGCAGCCTCCACACTAAAAGACCGTAAGGCTTGGAATACAATATTCAGAAAGGCAAGAGAGCTGGGCCTGCAACCACGGATCAACTACCCATCAAAACTGACTATATATTTCCAGGGGAAAGTATGAGCATTCAACAAAATTGAAGAATTCCAGGTATTTGCACAGAAAAGACCAGGGCTGAATGGAAAGTTTGATATCGAACCACAAAAATCGAGAGAAACCTGAAAAGGTAAATAAGATACAGAGGGGAAAGAAAGAAAACTTATAATTTTTAAATTTGCCTTTTTAAGGGCCTCAGTGAGATCTAATTATCTGTATTCCTATGTAGAGAAATGTTATGTTTAATTCTCTGTAGTGAACTCTATTCACTATTATAATATTCACTATTATAGTAATCAGAAGAATAATTTACAGGGTGAGGGTGGAACACTAAATAATCTAAGATGGCGTGGGGGATGGGAAAGAGGGGTAAATAGCAGGGGATACCAAGAGAAACGTGAGTGAATAAGAAAATAGAATATTCTATTACACACAAAGAGGGTATGGGAGGGAGAGGCGACAAATACTATTATAAGAAGGAGAGGAAGAGAGCATTAAGAGGTAATAATCAAACCTTACTCTTAGTGTAATCAACCCGGAGAGGGAAGAGTAGTTAAACTATCCATTGGGAAATAAAACTCTTATCTAACCCTTCTGAGAAAGTTAGAAGGGATAAAACAAGGGGAGGAGGTAGAAAGGGAAGTCAAACAAGGGAGGGGATAAGGGATAGGGTCTTAATAGCAAACCACTGGTTTTAAAGGAAATAGCTTAAGGAGAAGGGGTAGAATTGGGGGAGGATTTGAAAATGTCAGCAAATGCACAACTGATGATTATAACTCTGAATGTGAACGGGATGCACTCGCTCATAAAACGGAAGCAAATAGCAGAGTGGATTAGAAACCAAAATACCACCATATGTTGTCTACAAGAAACACATATGAGGCGGGTTGACATACACAAGTTTAAGGTCCAGGGTTTGAGCAAAATCTTTTGGGCATCAAATGAGAAAAAGAAGGCAGGAGTGGCTATTATGATTTCTGACAAAGCCAAAGTAAAAATAGATATGATTAAAAAAGACAGGGAAGGTCATTACATTCTGATTAAAGGCAATATAAACAATGAGGAAATAACACTGCTCAATATGTATGCACCAAGTGGCATAGCACCCAAATTCATAAAGGAGAAACTGGCAGAGCTCAAGAAGGAAATAGATAGTAAAACCATAATAGTGGGAGATCTAAATATTCCTCT
>NC_058130.1:342585678-342586160 GCF_016433145.1 Gracilinanus agilis | reverse complement strand
AAGATTGACCATGTTATAGGGCATAGAATCATTGCAAACAAATGCAAAAGAGCAGAAATAATAAATGTAACCTTCTCAGATCATAATGCAATAAAAATAATAATGAGTGAGGGCACTTGGACAGGAAAATCAAAAACTAATTGGAAATTAAATAATATGATTCTTCAAAACCAATTTGTCAAAGAAGGAATCATAGAAACAATCAACAATTTCATTGAAGAAAATGACAATGATGAGACATCCTACCAAAATCTGTGGGATGCGGCCAAGGCAGTACTCAGGGGGAAATTTATATCCTTGAGTGCATATATTAACAAATTAAGGAGGGCAGAGATCAATGAATTGGGCATGCAACTCAAAAAATTAGAAAGTGAGCAAATTAAAAATCCCCAGATGAAAACTAAATTAGAAATACTAAAAACCAAGGGAGAAATTAATAAAATCGAAAGTAAAAGAACTATTGAATTAATAAATAAGACTAG